>NC_047030.1:23783501-23995196 GCF_902652985.1 Pecten maximus | reverse complement strand
GTAGTTTTGATATAAAATAACTCAAAACAAACAAATGGAGATTGCACAAGTATTTACTCTTCTGTTAGCCCAGGAAATATGGAGGTGGAAGGACACAGGAGTTACATCATAGTAAATGTGAAATGTATATTTTGCTTTCAAAATGTCAAACGTCAACTTAAGCAGTTTGGAAAGATGTCGTTTTGATGATTATGGGGGATTTATTGTCACCATTCTGGACCCTTGCTGACTCGGTGTTTCAATTGACCTGGCGGATTTATTTCGTTGTGTTAATTTTCTTGGAGGGAGGGTACAAAAAATTCAGTGTGTTCACTTTGTAGATGTTTCTTTAAACTTACCATACTAAAAATTGGGACAGGTAAAAAAACATTGATACGAGTATTTGTGGATCATAAGTGTGTTATCTGTTATTGAAGTTCCACTTTTTTGTAGATTTTATTTTCAAACTACATTAACGAAAAGCCTGTATTTTTATGGCTTTCTCCATGTATTTTAGATTTTGTTTTCATATTCTTATACACGAAGATATATTTTGAATTTAGATCAATTTTGTTGCAAATAATACACAAAAGGATTGGACGAAAGTTATCACAACTTGTCAATGTCCTCTCAGTAATATAGTAAAACTATACGTATGGAAAATTAAAAATGGGCTAATAATAAACAACATATAATTATTCTATCTTAGTATCTTAAACAGAGGAGAAAAAGAAAAGGAAGAGGGAGAGATATATTGTAAGAAAGAAAAATACTTGTAAGTGAATAAAGATAATAAGATAACGGGCTGGAAGATGATATTATGAATATTTAACATGTATATTGAACATTACACGTTCTTATATAAATCTTTCGCTATCAACAATTTTGGAACATGTTTACAGATAGCCTCGTTTGATTCTAAATCTAAGGTATTATCACCATACATAATACTTTCATATGTAATATAGTTCTATACCACGATAGATATGTAAATAAATACATAATTTTCTCTTCAGTTAAACTGTTATGAGAACCAAACATAACAAACTGAATGGATTGCAGAATTCAATAGATTCTCATCTCATACTGCAGGATTGGAAAAAAAAGCAACACGAACAAACATTTGCCGGATGCAGCCCTTAAAGGGCACTGTAACCCCCGAGGGGGTCATCATAGCTATTTCACATTTATTTTGCAGGTTTGGGTCGACGCCTCGACACAAATTATGTGGTCCTATTCCATAGGAATCGGAGCGCTGACTGCTCTGGGCAGCTACAACAAATTTCATCATAACTCTTACAGGCACTGTATTGTGTAGCTTACATGCTTGCTCGCGATATTTATCGTATTGTAGAACACAGTTGTTTCCATACTATTTCTAACTTGATATTTTCTCATATAGATATCTTAATAGGTTCACATTCCCTTTTATCTGAATATTCCACGTTACTAGTATAAAATCATTGTTAGTTTCCTAACATAAAAGGCAGTACCCGTTGAAATTTTAATGTACTTTTTCACCCGCCGCCATCATCATCATAAGTTTATCTAGTCCATCCTCTGTCGTCCGTCGTCCGTCCCTAAAACGAATTGCTATTTTTGAGAAATACTGGAAGGATATTTCGCAAACATCATTGATAGGTTCATCTTGATTCTTATTTATGGCCGTTCACTTTTGAGACCTATCCGGAAAAATAGTATGGCTGACAAGCAGCCTTATTGGATTTTGGCAGTTTAAGATTTTTATCGCTATTTCCTGAGAATATTGAGGATATTTCTGAAACGTTATGTGTAGGTTCCCGTCACTCCGTTTGTATGCTCATTTGATTATGAGATTGATCAGAGAAACAAATCGCCATATTAGAATTGATTAATGTCAGTCATTATTTCACAGAATTAAGTTCTTGATAGTTTTTTCTCAGATTTGCTATGAACATGCAGGTTCCAATTGCTTTCAAAATAGTTAAGAGAAATGGTGATATGAGAAAAAGAAAGAATATATCAGTCTTGCATAGTTACAATAAAGATCATTCAATGGTGGGCGCCATGATCCCTTTGGGATCTCTTGTTTCGTAGACGTTTTTCTATTTCAGAAATCAAACTGGGACCATGTAGATGACCACTCAAGTCACTGATACGATAATTAATTGGTCATCCATGATTTTTATAGATGTATTCTAAATGTTTTTTTTATTCCAGACAAGAAAATAAAAATTTTGGACTGTATTTTAAGATGTGATTTCGCTTATTTACAGGGACGTTACAATATTTGCTCTGATAAACTCCGGGACCAGTATCTTCGCGGGGTTCCTGATCTTTACCATTCTCGGACACATGGCGTTCCTTCAGGACACGACTGTAGATAAAGTAGCGTCGTCTGGTGAGTGTGATATACTTTACTATGGTTCGAACAGAAATGTATCACAGGGACTTGGCACGAAAAAACAACACACTCTTCATATATATGTGCATTATAATACATATATATGGTTCGTGGGTTGGGAATATTATTACAAAGTCCGTGTGTTAAATGCCACAGGGACTTGACACGATTTCCCGACACACGGTCCATAATTAATACACACATATATGTACTGGATTTGAAAATCGTGCCAAATCCCTGTGTTGCATACCACCTGATAAACCTGTTTAATGTGATTTTCTGTTATTGATATATTTGAATGGTCTGTTTTAGTTGTTCGGAACAGTAGTGTTTTATGGGTACATAAATAAATGGTTTTATCTATGACTTCTAGTTCCCATTGTCGACAACAGCCTTTCGGAATTTATTAGGAATTTCCGCCGTTATATGAATTCGACGTCAAGCCATGCTTGATTCCCGAATTATTCTACAGAATGACGGAAAAACCAGAGGATCTCGAAAAAAACATTGACGTGTAATTGTTCTTTGATTTTATTGACTTTTGACAACCCATTTCCGGCATGAAACACTTTTTCCTATTGGCTAAATAGATAAATTACTCTTGTCCATATGAACAATATGGCACAGTGCTGTTGACCGTCTGAGACTGCAGCCATGTAATTTTATAGTTAAAAACCCTATATCACAATGCTTGCAATTACTAAATGTATTTCAAATATATTCATAATCCTTAAATACCATGTTAAATGTAATTCATTTCGTAATGATACAAGCAATGAACTTTGTACTTTCTTGCAGGTCCCGGATTGGCGTTCATTGCCTACCCTAAAGCCGTGTCCCTCATGCCTGCAGCTCCCGTGTGGTCAACTCTATTCTTTATCATGTTGATATTTCTAGGAATCGACAGCCAGGTACTAAAAATATGAATTATTTTGTGAATAACAAAGCTGTCTTCCTTTAATTTACCAACACAACAAACAACAGTTTTGTCAATTCGGCTGTTAAATCACGCGCATGGTTATATTTACGCAAACAACTATCACCGTCATATCAGGTCAAGGGTCATCACAGTGCGATACAGACATACATATCCCAAACCGAGGGTAGATATATATATAGAATAAAATATCAAACTCTAATGTCGTGAATTGATATCGTTCTGTCGACACAATGGAGAAACTACCTTTCTTAGAAAAGTTTAATTTAGTTAAGTATTGTTTAACGTCCTAATATCAGCTAAAGTCGGTCCTTGTGTGCGAGATGCATGCGTGAAGCGCATGTATGTGTGCGTGAGTGCGTGCGCACGTGCCTCAATGAAGCATTCTGCCGAAGACATGCATCAGCAGCGGAAACCTCACCCCGTAGCATTATACTAACAACAGGCAAATCAGTCGTCTTACTCCTAAAATACTGACCGTTAAGCCAAAATAACAACTATTTTTATAGACTCTGCTATGTCTTGACAAGGGGACAGAACTCAAATCCTTCATCATCGGCGCGAACGGTCAACTAAATGCCAAATGTAAGGCATAGTAAGGGGAGACATTAGGAAGAAGAAAATTCGTTTAGAAGGAAAATACTCCAAGGTTGCCTCTTACTACCATTCAGTGGATAGCCAGCACAATTCGTATGCCCTCCGTGTAGAGCATTTCTTATAAAAGTTCATCTCGGTAGCAAATGCCTGTTGTTATTGTGACATCGATATCAAAACAGCTGTGGCGTATGAATTTTGAGAGAAAATGATGATGTTTTCTAATAACATAGTAACAGTTTTTAACCAATGACACAAACTTAAAACATATCAATAAATTAAAGTGTGAGAGAAATCTATATCCGAAGCGCTCCTTTCATTCTCGTGTAAGTAAGAACAATATGGTGTACAATGCCTATGCCCTGGTATGTATGTCCGATACAGCTACGTTACATACAAAACATTTTAAATTTTCGTCGGAATTAGGTGGAAATATGTCAATCAACTGTTGTGTTCTAAAGATATATGTCGACAAATTTAAAATCATAATAAGATAATTTCTGGTAAAACTAGCTTAATAAAAAATTTTGATGCTGTATACTCTTGGTCTCTTCCTACTTGCCTCCTTAAAAGAATGTACACACATAGGTTTTAAAGTAAAGGAGAAATGAGATTTTCACTAATTAAATGGTTCACCTAAACTGGGCGCCGGAGTTTGGAGCCGTTTTGTATTTTTGATAACACTACATCAGGTTGTTGTGGACATTCCGCAGATAATCCATTTTATATCAGCATTGATGTCCCTTTTTTTAGTTTCATTGGGGTATGAAAAAAATTGCCTTTGAAACAAAATAATAATTGACATCAGCGCTTATAATTAATTTTTGAAATTGATTTTCGAAATTAAATCTTGTTTTATGTACAATTGAACTGATCTTATAACGGATTATTTTTCACAAATCAATACGCAATGTCAATGGCCGTATTGTGACGTCACATATTTCGCGCCATTTTTTTTTTTTTTTTCATAGAGGTATGAAAAAAAAGTTCTCAACCAATCAGAAAGCCGCATTCTGCGTACAAACACTGGGCAATTAACTATTGAATATTGATATCATATATATGTATTTCTTTCTCATTCAAAAGCTACTAATATTATTTAAACAATAAGGTATCTCACTGCACTCGTTGTTTATTTCAGTTTGTACAGATGGAAGGGTTCATCACTGCGATTGTTGATCAGTATGCGCATGTGCTAAGACGGGGATACCGGAAGGAGCTGTTCATTGCACTAGTGTGCTTTGTATCATTCCTTGTAGGGTTGAGCATGGTGTCAGAGGTATGATCCATTTCTATCACTCATACAAAAGCTTCTTTAATAAATAACTTTTATCATTACAGTTGAGTCTGTCCAATCGACCATTTTTATTAGGCGACCCTCTGTTCTAAGAGACCATTTCAATTCCTCCTGAGCGTTTTCACTATATATTTTAACTCTGTTAAACGACCATCTGACAACTCGACCACAAACCGCCTGTGATGACAATAACTCTATACTAAGCGACCAGAAGTCTCCAAAATATCTTCCATTACCATGTTTGCCTTGATAACACGAAGTAGTTTTACTTATTTCTGAAAAAGACATGGAGAGGAGACGAAGAGACGTTCTAGAATTTTGAGGATTTTCAGACGTTTTGACTTGAGTGGTCGCTTAATACAGATTCGACTTTATTTTGAGGAATTTTGAGACTTCATAAATATTCACATAATATCTACACAGAGGTAGAACATGATAAATCTGGTCTCAATTACATGAATATCCCTTAACTTACGGAAACTGCTTATCATGAATTTTCCCATAGGAAATCCTTTCAGAATTTAAGTTCCATCGCTAAGATTTCCCCTTAAATCCAAATCATGATTTCCTCTAGAACATTTTAAGTTTGGAGTTTCCTGAAGTCTTGGGATATTTATGACACCGGGATCAGATCACCTTGACACTAATCTTATCAAAACAATATATATAAAAAAAAAATCTTGCTTTTTTTTAATTTCAGGGAGGGATGTATGTTTTCCAAATATTTGATTATTATTCTGGAAATCGGGTAATGCTTCTCGTTGCGTTCTCGGAATGTGCAGCAATAGCCTGGATTTACGGTGAGTTTGTTGAATATACTCGACTATCATGTTATTTATTAAAATTTACATTAGGTTCAACAGTTTCCCATTACCTCAATGTTAATGCGGGTTGCATTTATTATCCTATAGATGCAGTTAAGATTACATGACGGGACTGTTGCACCATTTTGATCAACTTAACGATTTGTTCGCACACTGTGCTTTGTATGAATCAAGCGCAGCGATGATTCCGATAGCGAAGAATCATGTTATTATGACGTCATTTTGGTGATATGTTGATCTTCATCGCGACAATGCTTTGTACTAGGTGTCAGATGGTTTCCGAATAGATCCCAGAAACGACTTTGATTTGAGGATGCTTTAGTTTCAAAAGAACATACAGTCAATGAGGGAATCAATGAAAAAAAAGACAATTTTTTTAACGAAAGTTAGAATTCAACACATGTTAATGTAAATATTACTTAACGGGCGCCATTATATTTATCTGTCACACAGATAATATTGCAATTGACAATAAATGCAATCTAATGAGCGTTTATAAGAAACTAATTTCAGATCTAGAGTTATTCTGTCCCCAATACATAAGTATGCTGCATTGGACAATTCTATTGTTATATTTTAGGTATTGTGCTATAAAATAGACTAGTATTTTGTGTCAATCACGAATGTTCCGTCCATCGGTTGATTCTGCAATTTACTGCTTACCACCTTCCGTTCATCAACCAATTATGTATTCTGTAAAACGTGTGGATTGATTTTATCCAATGTTGTTCCAGGAATCAATCGATTCTACGACAACGTCGAGATGATGTTTGGATGGCGTATCAGTCGGTATATGTGGGTAGCGTGGACGATTCTTTCACCAACGTTTTGCGCAGTAAGTGACAATCTGAATTTGTTTTGCATCTTTCATCAACGTTTGTGCAGTTGTGTGTTGTCATTCTTATCAATGTGTGTGAAAGAGTGTTTGGTATCATTCATCACTTTTTGTGCAGGAGTGTTTGGAAATTTTCTTTAATGTTGGAGCAGGAGCGTCAGGAAACTTTCCTCAATGTTCCTGCAGGAATGCTTGGAAATTTTCGTTAAAGTTCGAACAGGAATGTTTTGAAACATTCGTCAATTTTCCTGTAGGAATGTGTGGAAACTTTCGTCAATGTTCCTGCAGGAATGTTTGGAAACTTTCATTAATGTTTATGCAAGAATGTTTGGTAAATTTCATCAATGTTTGTACAGGAATATTTAATCAATTTCACCACAATTCTGTACAGGAATGTTTTGTGACTTTCGTCACAGCTAGCACAGGAATGTTTGGTGAATTATATCAAAGTTTCTACAGGAATGTTTGCTAACTTTCATTAAAGGCTTTACAGCAATTTTGCAATCTTTCGGTAATTTTTTCTTGATGTATCTGTTCAGGTTTTGCATCAAATATCTGATAATTTTCCCCTATTACTAGGGTGATAGGAATTGAAATAACCGTTTGTCATTATGCTTTATTCATAAACATCTGTATGCCATAGTTACATATCAACTACTTAATTCATACAAGTAGGCATAATTGTGCTTCTGTTGTACATACAGCATGATATGAGAACTGATACAAACAACTGCATTATTGCATATCAACTACATATGAGCAAGGAAAAAAGAACAGATAACTCTGTAATGCCTTCTCAACTATTGTCTAGAGCGCCACTAATTTTCTGAAAATGTGTGAATTGTATATTGCGAGCACTGCAACATTTTTATACAGCATCGTGCAGTTCAAGGTTGTACAAACGTTGTTAAGGAACACAGTCATGATTACAAAACCTGATAGTCAGCAAAGTTTCTGCTATAAACAGAATTTATTGCATGTTCGTTGCTTTATCAGCACAGTGTTACACTCAGAAATTGGCCGCCTTGTAAAATGTGTCTACCTGTTTTATGTGGTTTTTTTTCCTCATCAGTACGGTGACACACCCAGAATGTCACCACCATACAAAATATATATTTACCTAATTTAGATGTTTTTCTCTCAGCACGATAACAAACCCAGAAATTTTACCACCATTTTAAATTGTGTGTCTACCTTTTTGCAGGTGTTTTTCCTCATCAGTACGGTGACGTATTCAGAACTGGATTACAAGCGGCCGCTGACCACGTACCATTACCCTAACTGGGCTGTGGCTATCGGCTGGATAATGGCGATGTCCTCCACTATCTGGGTGCCAGCTCTCATAATTCACAAATTCATAAAATATGGATTTTCTTTGAAGGTATGTCGGATAACTCGATATATATTTCTTATTGTCCTTTTTCATGTAGTTCATTTATTTATTTATTTCCTCCTCTTTATGGTGAGGAAAATATATTATAAAACAAATTTGTACTGTAACATGCGGGTATGTAGAACTAATACATACATTAGAATCAACATGTTGTCCTCGTTCATTGTATTTATTTATTATGTATTTATCATTTGTTTCTTTCCTCCACTTTTCGGATGATGAAACTATATTATGAAACAAATGTGTACTATAACATGCGGGTATGTAGAACTAATACATATCTTAGAATTAAACATGTTATCCTTTTTCATTGTATTTATTCATTTATTTATTTACTTATTTATTTCCTCCTCTTTTCGGATTATGAAAATATATTATGAAACGAATTTGTACTGTAGCATGCGGATATGTAGAACCTATACATATGTTAAAATTAAGCATGTCAGTATTTAATTGTACATGTACAGTCTACTTACCTACGTCACTCTAAACGTCAAACAAATGTTTAATCCATTTCGTTACAGACATTTAAGCTGATGCTTGTCCCAGCTGGTCTCAAGGACCATCAACTTAGACCGGAAGACAGAGGAGAAAAATCGATGCATTGCTTACAGAATGGATTGAATTGAAGACTTAATTGTCCTTAATTTCTACAGTAATCAAATAAACCATTAACTGTTTGTGTATCATTGTAAACAAAGTGTTGATATTAACAGATGAATTTAGCAATATTTAATGGAATATTAAAGGGTTGCCTCGAACCCCTGTTTGTTCAACAATGCTTACGTTTCGATCGTAGCCTAAGTAAGCCTTTTATAGTACTTATAAATTATATTATTCCTACGCTAATAAGTCTGGTGCAAGATTGGTCTTTGTGGCTAGACTCCTATGATTCGTATTATCTCCTCCGGTCAGCCCTATTTTACATACTCATTATTGTACCTGAACATCTGATATCTCTCGCACAGCATTACCTGTGACGTCTGATGTATATCGTACTATTATATATACTCATATAACATATTTCTTATTCCATTGTGTATCTTATAACAAATAAAAGAAGTTTAATGAATGTATGTTGAATTGTTTTCGGTGTGATGAATCATGAATTATTTTAAGATTCTGACAGCTGTCACGGGAAATGTGCGTCTGTTAATTTAGTTTGAGAGAGAGAGAGACACAGAGACACAGAGAGAGAGAGAGAGAGAGAGAGAGAGAGAGAGAGAGAGAGAGAGAGACAGAGAGAGAGAGACAGAGAGAGAGACAGAGAGAGAGACAGAGACAGAGAGAGAGACAGAGAGAGTGAGAGACAGAGAGAGAGACAGAGACAGAGAGAGAGAGAGTGAGAGACAGAGAGAGAGACAGAGAGAGAGAGAGAGAGAGACAGAGAGAGACAGAGAGAGAGAGAGAGAGTGAGAGACAGAGAGAGAGTGAGAGAGAGAGACAGAGAGAGAGAGGGGGAGAGAGACACAGAGAGAGACAGAGAGAGAGAGGGGGAGAGAGACACAGAGAGAGACAGAGACAGAGAGAGAGAGAGACAGAGAGAGAGACAGAGACAGACAGACAGACAGACAGACAGACACAGAGACACACAGACGGAGAGACACACAGGGAGAGAGAGAGAGAGAGAGGGGGGGGGTAAGGTATGCAATTTAATGAGGTCGATTGGCACATACATTGATTAAACACCAGCTTAATTACTTCCATAAAACAATCAATTGTAAGATTATGTTGATGAGATTATAACGGAAACTCTAATACTAATTTCTAAGACAGACAATTGCGGGCCGTCCTATATCTATTGTGACGTCATAGATTATTTTCGACGTCACATTAGTGTTATTACAGATTGTCTCGCGCTATTTTTAACATGGCCGTATTACATTTGGAAACAGGCCAGTTATGTGATAAATGACTTCCATTTGCATGGCGGGTGTCGCCGATAATGCAGAAGAAATTCCGGAACACCTGGTTTTAGTCTCTTTCAAGAGTTTATGCATGTTCATTTATTTCTTATATTTACCTCGTTTTTTGTTCTCATTTGTGGATTAGAATGGCATAATTGATGATATGAAGGTATATAGCCCATTGTCCTTCTAGAACACCTGTTGTTGTCTCGATGAATTGTTCAAAAGACACAAGATATCAGCATTTCCAAAAATAAATTCGGGGTTAGATTTAGAGTTAATCAAACTGCAACATAACGTTGTTTCGTCCTATTAGGACTTTTCGGTGATGCTAAGGGAGGCAATTAAAAACGAAAAACTGGCTGACAGAAATGCTTTAATCATAGCATTTACGCGGCGTTAGAGGAATTTTGTTATCAAGAAAAGTGTGCTTCTGAAAGTGAATCTAAGTTTATAGTGTTCTTGCTAACCCTTCGCTATTGCATTTTTTTACTTTGATATCAGTCCAGATTAGGGCCTTTTTTGTGATGTTGTCTCTTTTCACTGCCTCTTCGGTGTTATTTTGGTGTCTCCCCAGTTTAAGGTTTGCACTTCCTAGCTTAGATGTCTCCCCAGTCGATGATGTCCTGATGTCAGTGTTGTTGTTGTTGTTGTTGTTGTTGTTGTAATATTCGGTCTTGTTTCCTTCCTGCCTGCATTTCGGTTCCGAGATTTTCCTTCCGATTCGGACGTATGGTACATGTATGTCATTCTTATTATAGTTAGGTTATAGAAACAATTCTTTTGTAGATGTTTGTAAATAATTATTTCTATACATAAAAGTTTTTAACGTTTTAATACACCTCAAAGATACAAATCTTTTCTTTCAAAATCCTAAATGTTGCAGCATTATTTCATTCATGCCAAGGAATTAATTCAAATATCTTTATGTATTCTAAACAAAGGAATTTTGTTTCGATTTCATGGCCTTATTCACATTATAAATGGACCATTGAAATTAAATATACATAGGTTAAAGTTGCAATCTTGAATGTTTTTCTGATTTAATTAAAACAACTTCCTCTGTGTAATAGAATGAAAATTTATTGCAGAAAACTCACAATTGCGTTTCACATTGCGATTGAGTAGGCATAGTATATTCACAGACCTACTGATCTACATCTTTTGTCCAGAAGGAGCAGATACGAGTGTAACACCTCTGAAAGCACAGATAATTTCTGTCTCCGTCGCAGGAAATGGCAGATATATGTTTGTATAATGGACACCGCGGGACACATCGATTTATGTTAGATGCACATGATAGATACACGTATTGTATAATTGTTTACCACGGTTGGACCGCACAGACAGCTGGAATTGAATACCCGTGATAGATATTGTTAACCACGCCTTGATAGTCACCGACACCGCGGAAAGACAAAAAAAAAGATAGATTCCCATATTTATTTTTATAAATGGACAGCATTATAACATCTGCAAATACATCGATAAGGGCAATTGCGAATACTCCTATGTGTGACAGATATATGTATTCAATAAAGATACACCGAGGAATGGTGCCTGCTGATTCACCGAGGAATGGCATCAGCGGATACACAGAGAAAGTCAACAGTGGAAGAACCGAGGAAATACACCTGTTGACACATAGATGAATGAAACCTGTGGATACACCAAGAAATGGCGCCTGCGGATATACCGAGGAATGACATCAGTGGATACACCGAGGAACGACATCAGTGGATACACCGAGGAATGACATCAGCGGATACACCGAGAAATGACATCAGCGAATACACAGAGGAATGACATCAGTGGGTACACCGAGGAATGATATCAGCGAATACACAGAGAAATGACACCTGCGGATATACCGAGGAATGACATCTGCAGATACACCGAGAAATGACATCAGTGGATACACAGAGGAATGGTGCCTGCTGATTCACCGAGGAATGACATCAGCGGATACACAGAGGAATGATATCAGAGGATACACCGAGGAATGACATCAGCGGATACACCGAGGAATTACATCAGCGGATACACCGAGAAATGACATCAGTGGATACACCGAGGAATGACACCTGCGAATACACCGAGGAATGATATCAGTGGATACACCGAGAAATGACATCAGTGGATACACCGAGGAATGACACCTGCGAATACACCGAGGAATGATATCAGTGGATACTCCGAGGAATGACATCAGTGGATACACCGAGGAATTACATCAGCGGATACACCGAGGAATGACACCTGCGAATACACCGAGGAATGACATCAGTGGATACACCGATAAATTACATCAGCGGATACACAGAGGAATGACATCTGTGGATACACCGAGGAATGACGTCAGTGGATACACCGAGGAATGACATCAGTGGATACACCGAGAAATGACATCTGCGGATACACCGAGGAATGACATCTGCGAATACACCGAGGAATTACATCAGCGGATACACCGAGGAATGACATCTGCGAATACACCGAGGAATGACATCTGCGAATACACGAGGAATGATATCAGCGGATACACCGAGAAATGACATCAGTGGGTACACCGAGGAATGACATCAGCGAATACACAGAGGAATGATATCAGCGGATACACCGAGAAATGACATCAGTGGATACACCGCGGAATTACACCTGCGGATACACCGAGGAATTACATCTGCGGATACACCGATAATGAAACCTGTGGTTACCCCCGAAGAATAAAACTTGTGGATACCCCAAGGACTGGCACATGCAAATAAACATAGCAAGGAAACCCTCGGATACATCGATAAGTGGTAGATATAATTCATAAAGAGTCGGCTGTTGTTACACCGATGAAGGTAACTGCTGATACACCGATGACTGACCTTGGCAGATTATGACAAAAACCCGCTTTTCTATTTTTCTATAAATGGGTATGTATAAATGAAGGAAAGCATATAAATGAAGAGATATATTTATTTCTGTTTATTGATAAGTGCTTAAGCTATGTGTGGATGAGCATGAATGTTTATGATTAATGCTTAATTCAATTGAGTATTTTTGTAGATGTTAGGATGTTGTATATGTTCAGAAGATGTATTATGTGTCTGTTTTTGTGGAACAAGTATTTGAGTCTGTGTCATGTATGTATGTGCGTTTGTGTTTGTGGGGTGGGACACTGATATGCTTCTGTCTTTGGGGGATGTGTATGTGTACGTCTGTGTTTTTGAAACATTATGTGTGTCTGTTTTTTATTTTTTTTTTAGGAGATGGGTAAGATTGTCTGTAGTGTTTGGACGAGATGTATCTTTATGGTTTTGGCATATGTATGTATACACGCGTACCTTGGTGTTTTAGGGAATGAGTTGGTTTGTCTGTAGTGTTTGGACGAGATGTATCTTTATGGTTTTGGTATATGTATGTACACAAGCGTACATCGTTGTTTTGTAGGATGGGTAGACTTTTTCTGTATTGTTTGGACCATAAGTCTATAAGCGAACGCGTGTTCCGTACAAAGAAAACAGCTAATACACAAAACTACTCTTCGTTTCCTCTCGACTGTGTTACGTCCTCCTCAGATCAGCCAATGTTTTCTGCCCTTTGTCCTTAGATCTAAGCTGGTGTTCCTTCAGACCCATCGGTACAAGCATTAGCCGTAAAGTCTATAATGAAACGAATGGCCGGTTTAGACATATTGAAATTCCAAATATATTACTTCCTTTCAAAGGATGATTTTTACTGGATGCACAAAGTATTACAATTTCTTCAGAAACGGTTTAAAAGTGATAGAATAAACATCAGAAATAGAAATACTGGCAACAGAAATGTGTTTGTAACAAATTAAAGAACCAAATCTTCCTCTTTTTAAAATTGTATTTCAAATATAATTAAAAAGAAGGAAATTTACTTCGAATTAGCAAATTATACAATTATTAAAATGCAATTAAAGAGGAGAAATATTGTTTTTTTCTATTTCGAATAAGCGAATTATACGGTTTAAATACAATTAAAGAGGAAGAAGGTTTTTTATTTCGAATTTGCGAATTTAACTGTTGAAAGAGAAGTAGTTATTTATGTTTTTCTATTAAAGAATAATACGTTTTGGGCACAATTGAAGAATACATTTAAATCTTGTTTAATCATCGTAATATGAGTTGAGGACAAGTTTTGATAATTGCATCGCAAAAGAATATGTACAGTACCTCCATGCTAAACCCATATTTGAAGAATTTGTGTAGAATGAGAGCTGGAATCCAGACAGCCGATGACATGGCCATTATCCAGCCAATCGCTACAGCCCAGCCTGGGTACTGGTAGGTCAAAGTTGTCCGCTTATAGTCCAGCTCAGAGTAGGTCACTATACTTATTAGGAAAAACACCTACAAAAAATATGGATCATATACATGTTGTGAGGAAGGCGAATTGCTATTCGGTAGGCGATAAACTGTTCTGATGTGCCGTTACGTTGTGTGACACGTTTAATGTCTTATCAGTTTCCTGAACAGGTTCGAAATATGCACACGTTTCTCTTGTTCCTTTTAGTTGCATATTATCCAAGACACAAAACTGCCTGGATAATTAGGCTAATGCATCCCTTTCTCTTTATTTAGCATCCATCTTGGTCATATTCATTTATCTTTCAAACGTTCTGGGCTTGAACAAATTTTGCTGATATCACTATAGAAACATCAGTACTAGCGTTGTATTGTTTAGTTTGAGTACTGTATTGGTTTAGTATGGTATTGTTTAGTTTGGGTACTGTATTGGTTTAGTATGGTATTGTTTAGTTTGAGTACTGTATTGGTTTAGTATGGTATTGTTTAGTTTGAGTACTGTATTGGTTTACGGTTCATCGACAATTAGAGTCAACCAACGCCAAATCAGAAGGACGTTTACTGAAAGAAGCACACCAAAAGCAAACTAAAATGTTTCAAGGGAAAAATCTAAAAACACTGATATCATACGAACTAGTTGCAAAATACATTGTATTTTATAGTATAGTTCTTTTGCACGTCAATTATTAAATACGTGTGTCGTATGTATAATACTTCAAAAGATAAAGTACCTCAATTTTATAATTTGAAGTGTCATTTGATAGAGAGTTTAAAAGTCAGAATGATCACCAATGTAGCGTTGCTATTTATGTTACTTACTATACAGAACATTGGTGTCAGAACTGTCCACGCCAGCCACATATAGCGATTGATACGGTTGCCGAGCATCATTTCAATGTTGTCGTATATTCGATTAACACCTGAATAATAAATTATTTTGTATGTAAGTAAAATATGTAATACTTATACCTCCAATGTTATTGATAATGGAAGACGTTATTCTGTCAATGGAAACGCCGTTGCAATAATTATACTCTTCAATACATTGATATAACAACATTTAAACATATATCGTCAATGGCTGTAATATATCAACCTTCATGACGTCACATTATACTGTTCGTAGGGTTGATAAACCGAAATACAAAAATGCATTAAATGTCTATCAATTACAAATTTATATCAACAATAATATACAGAAAGAAATGCCAAAGCAACATGAACATTAATTCAATATCACAAAACCACACCGCTCTAAGGTATATATATTAATCATTTTTTATAAATACTACAACGACATCTCAATTACTCATAATGTATTCACCATGAATTCAAATCACATCAACAAATGAATTACTCACCGGAGTTACTCACGTGAATTACTCACCATATATTCAAATGCCATCAACATAAACAATACTCACCATATATCCATGCCACGGCAACACATTCAGCAAAGGCCACCAACAGGATTACCCGATTACCGGAGTAATAATCAAATATTTGAAACACGTACATCCCTCCCTGGAACACATGTATACATAATTATAGCTTTTAGGAGATCGATGCCATCAAAGCAGCCAGGGTCAGACGAGGACGGGGTATACATCATATACACCAATGAAACGAATTAAACTGTTATGTCGACACGTATTATTGACAATGTGGGTGAATAATCTTAAGTAAGGCGAACGTCTCGTATCCATAAAGTTATTTAAATTGAATCCGTAACAGCCGTTATTATGTTCAATTCAATAAGTTTTAATCTAAATAGGATATTGTATTAAATACATATAGTTAGTATGCTTGGCAACTGTTCTTTGTATTAAAGCAGTGGATATATTTCGGTAAAGTACGTAAATTCTTTAGGTAGTATCCTGTTGAGGGCCGCGATATGGCTGAGAAACGGGCCGATCTGTGCTGTCCTGGTTGTGTTCTTGGTCAAGACAATTTACCCTAGTTGGTCTGGATGGCGTTCGACGTGATGCTAAGAACCTAAAGTTATTATAAATCAAATGAACGAAAAGTCAAAAGTCTTAAAATAAAATTAACGATATTTACCTCTGCAATCATAGATAGACCAATGAGAAAAGAGACTGCACACACGATAGCTATAAATATCTCCTTCCGGTATCCTCTTCTAAGAATGTGGGCGTACTGATCTACGACGGCAGTGATGAAGCCTTCCATTTGTACAAACTAAAAATAAAAATAACAAAATGAATGCCTTATCAATAATTGCCTACCCTAAAATTGGAAACATAAGTCTGTGAAAGCGACTTTGAAAGGCTACTGGTCAACAATTTATGGAATGAAATAAATTCATATGTAAACATACTTCTTGTTTCATTTTTTCACATACAATTCATCAACTAATTTTAATGAAACTAAAAGAGTTTATAGGTGAGTTATCTCCCTTCAAATGCATCTATAATGATACAGTGATATGACTTTTAGCATCCAACCATTGTGTTGGCGAGTAGCCTGACAAATGTCTACAAGTCAAGTACATTAAAAGTGTCAAACAAATTGTTGTTAACCAGAAAAAATGTTCTTGCTCTTTACCGATGTCAATTTTATTATTCGTAAAATATTTGAAAAGACCCGTAATGAAATCACTGCGCCATTTAGAATGTTTGTATGGAAAATATTTGGTTTGTTTTAGGGTTGTTTTATTTTTGATAAATTTCTAACAACTTAATTGTCTTTGTTCTTTTGATAAGTTTTCTTTTGCGAGTATTTCTTTATTTTGTGTTTAAAAGTATTCCAGTGATTTTGTTGGCCCTGGTGGAAGCGCACGAAGGACCTGGTGTGGGAGGAACCGAATGCGTCAGGAAACCTCCACTTTGTTGAAAGGAGAGTGTGTTACCAGTGTAAATAGACGACACAATCTCTGTGTAATAAAACGACTGTTGAGTGTTCCGGCTCGAATAAAGTAATAGCATGAAATCACACTACAAGTCAAAGGCGAATGTTTTCAATAGAGAATCACTTATTTCTTCGCAATGTTTCTTTATTTCAAAACAATGAGTGTAATGGTTCTGATAATAAACTAGGTGTTTGCATTTCCTTTTCAAAAAGTACCATGTCATGGAAAATTTCACGAAAACGTTTATCCATAGTAAGCACAAAAACTAACAGCAGAGTAATTAAAACGATATAACAACTGAGAGCGTTTGAATGTTGTGCCCAGCAAAGAATGCTGACAAAAACGCTCAATTTGGCGAAGTGAAATCTACCTTAACGTTATCAACAAACTAGCTTGGTGACTGGTACGCGTTTCCATGTCCCAGAGTATGTTTATTAATACTGAATATTGAATTAAAGAGTTGCTCATATGTTTAACACGATATAATATTCTCACAGAAAAGAGTGTTGAGCGATTAAGAAATGTGAAGCTATAGACAACATCCTGGTTCTCAATAGAAGGATGAAACTTAACCCAAAACTGACTTTGACTTGCATTGCGCATGTCCCGATAAAGCAGACAATATTAATCCCTCCTAACCACCCCTCTTCTTGTACATTTTAAACGCTTCCATGCAAATGAATATTTTGTTCAAATCTTGCCGTTGTTTTATCGATTTTGAGCAAGAATCACGGCTTCGTTTTCATGTCGTTATTTTCGCTTTGGCTTGTTTTTGTTGTCGTGGCTTTGTTTTTAACTTAATATGGTGTTAATTAATGACCATGCGAAATCATTAAGGATCATTACCCATCATATTTTATTTGAAGACAATGAAAGAATCTTCGTATGATTCATGTAATTATAGTTTAAAATGTTGATAGTTTGGAAACCTAAAAATTGTATATTTCTGGCTGGTCAACTTGGAAAGAAGTATATGTATGACCATTGTGATTAAATCAATCTCTTGGAAAATCCGCTGATAAATATAGCTAGACTGAGATTATCATTACACCTTGGGTAATTAATACAGAAGCCAAGGTCAATACAACAGTTGAACCTACATTTACAGCGTGTAAAACAAGAACTGTATGTATCAAAAATGTTTGAAAATGATAAACTGGTGTTTTATTCAAAGTTGAATCTGAAGCCATAAAACTTATATCTTGATAATCAATCTAAAAACTCAGGAAAATATTTTTCCTGGTAATAGGTATTTGCATAAATTGCCCAAAGGAGCATCAACAAAAATCTATTCTTTGTTGAAATGTATGAAGTGGTTCTAAAAAGTAATTTCCTTCAACATAAGTTTAAAAGAACAAAAAAAATATCATGCTAATCAACATTGAAACGATAATCTTGAAAAAGATTATTTTATTGTCTCAAAAGCTTATGGAATTCCGAAAGTAAGAATGTGTCGTTAGAATTGACATGTGAAAGAGGTCAAGGACAATTCTTCAAGAGAAAACAGATACATTGCAACAACAATACAAAATAACACAATACAAAAAGGTAAGGTATCGCTTGAGATTGATGATGGCTTCTCAGTTCATGCATACGATGACAGTTTGTATAAAGATGATCAAGAATGTAAATTATGCCAAAAATAAAACTGCCTTGTTTCACGCAAACTTCAGAGCAAATTTGTCTGCTTAATATGCATACATCTTGATAAACCACTATCAATAAATACATTCAAAGAACATGACAATTAAATCAATAACATTACTTGATAACGAGTCTACCTTTTCCCTCGGTTCAGTTTAAACTGAGTCATGAAGACTTCCGGTTCCGGATCATCCGTCTGTGTATCTGTTATCAATGTGTTGTACATAAGGACTTTACAAACCCTCTTTTTTATTATTGGCTCCTCCCTGCCGACCTGTCAATAACTCTTACAATACAGTAGATCATAGAGGCTCCGTCAAACATAGCCTCGGGCTTACCTGGTCCGAGATGTCGAGTAAAACTCTCTACAATAGGTAGCAAACAACGATCAGATGGAATGACCCTGGGTGATATTTTTGCACAGTAAAAAAATCCCCCTCTAAAGGCTTGTATCAAAATTTGGTGTTAGATAAACATAATGTATCTTTATAAGTCTCGAAAGTTGTTCCTCTACACATCAAAAACTGGTTTGACGGGAAATAAAATACCCCTTCTGTCATCATTCCATACATTTAATTTTGTAAAACATTGCTCATTCCACGAGATATGTATACGTATGCTTAGATTTGAGTAGATTTTTTTCCGTGAAGCTAATTTAAGACTGACTTTTGGGGATTCTGTCCTAAAATAGTCACGTTTTCGGTTTAAAATCAAGTCTTTTTGCAATTTAGCATATATTTTTGTTTTATATTTCCAAAATGACTTTCGCAATAGGTCTTCAATTTGACGAAAATGTGTTATAGTGACAAGTTGCATGTCTCTTATACAATAGGAATAGACATTACTTGATTATTACATAATTATGTATATGTATCATTTGCACAGCGAAACTGCTGCGTAGGAATTTCCCAAACAGTTTTTACATTCTCCGAAATAAGACTAATTTACTGTGGCCCGCGGGCAGTAGTATTGTAATGATGTCCACAACTCAGGTCACGTGATATCTATGTTTTGCAATTATGTCGTTCTATAGCAAAAACATTAGATGTCGTCAATTGTTAACATATAACACATCAAAGATGTACCCGTTACTCTATCCACTTTGATTACGTTAAAATCAATAATTAATAATCGTAAGTAACTTATTAATTATTTGTATCAAAACGGTGTGAAATATTGTATACTGAAATAAATGTGTAGTAAGTCTGGAAATCCTGTATTTGGTTTGTGTACAGGTAAGTTGGTTTGCCTGCGTAAAGAAAAAGGGAAGTTTATGAATGCGATATCATGAAAGAGCATGTCACAGGACAACATCCTAGAATGAAACGGTGAAGTTTAAGGCAAGATTATTAATATAAATAACTTAAATATACCTGAAATAAATTCAATAATTGCACACCCATCATGTCTAAAATTGATACACTTTATATATCTTATATATCATTTCATATCAACCAAAAACAATACACATTTCAACGTATTGTCGTAACAAAAGTTATCGCTATTCATAAACTGCTAAACTGCATTATAGATAACAACGTTATATAGTTTTTGTTGATATCTATGACTGCCCTCTAAAAGGCTGACAAGACGTACAGACACATACGTGGAAAATTATCCAAGTATTTATTAAAGAATGTAATCAATATTGAAATATATTTGGGTCATTTTATAAGAGAATTTAGTTAGATAGAGAGAGACAGACAGACAGAAAAACAGAAAGACAGACAGACAGAAAGACGAGAGGAATACAAAGTATGTAGGAACAGATAAAACATATTCACAAAAGATACACAAAAGGACAGAAACAAATTACACATTTAAAGATGATAATGTGAAGTTCAATGCTAATAACTTCATTATAAAGTTTTAATACTATGTGATATGGTTGGTAAATATTAAGATATATGTGTAGGATATACATTTCAGCTTATCAAATAAGCATGGGTGATACAGTGGTTTATTTTCAATATATTGACCAAATACTTTTTATATCTGACAAATATGTGGGAGGTGAAGGAAGGGTATTGATATAATAAATGAGGGGGTTAAATAGGGCTACGTTTAATCAATTATCAAAAAGTATTGTGAATTTAATAAAAGTTTGAATCTACTGTGTTACACGTTGATCAAAGTAGTTCATAGAAAGAGATCAGGAAATACATGCGAGGTCTTTTTTCAGTACATTAAGTTGATCTATATTGGACAAAGAACTGGTGTAGGCAGGATGATTCTTCACTCTTGAATAAAACATTACCTGACTATCAATTCCCAAGAAGATGATCATGATGAAGAAGAGAGCCGACCAGACAGGAGCCCCTGGCATCATAGACACGGCCTTAGGGTAGGCGATGAAGGCGAGACCAGGACCTGAACACGTATAAAATTAAATCCATGTCTAAATAAGTATACAAATGAATCATGGCCTAAATAAATACGAAGTGAATCTAGCCCTAAATAATTAAAAATATAATCCATCCCTAAATAATTAAAAATAGAATAGTGAGAATAATTCTGAGCTTTAGTTATTTTACAAAAAAAAAAAAAAAAAAAACAAGTTATAACGTCGTGCTAGTGGTATTGCTGTGGGAGGAAACCAAAGCTGTCGGGCAGGTGACCCCTGTACCTTTTCACGTCTGATAGGGAAATATCGGTTTACAGAGTTTATTGTTGTGAACCTTGGGAATATTTTTATTTTTGTGATCCTGGAGAATGTATTCTAAAATTGTGAGTCATGGGAATACTTTTAATGCTGTGAACCATGGGAATACATGTTAATGTTGTGAACCATGGGAATACTTTTAATGCTGTGAACCATGGGAATACTTTTAATGCTGTGAACCATTGGAATACTTTTAATGTTGTGAACCATGGGAGTACTTTTAATGCTGTCAACCATGGAAATACTTTTAATGCTGTGAACCACGGGAATACTTTTAATGTTGTGAACCATGGGAATACTTTTAATGCTGTGAGTCATGGGAATACTTTTAATGCTGTGAACCATGGGAATACTTTTAATGTTGTGAACCATGGGAATACATTTTAATGTTGTGAACCATGGGAATACTTTTAATGCTGTGAACCATGGGAATACTTTTAATGCTGTGAACCATGGGAATACTTTTAATGCTGTGAACCATGGGAATACTTTTAATGTTGTGAACCATGGGAATACTTTTAATGCTGTGAACCATGGGAATACTTTTAATGCTGTGAACCATGGAAATACTTTTAATGCTGTGAACAATGGGAATACTTTTAATGCTGTGAACCATGGGAATACTTTTAATGTTGTGAACCATGGGAATACTTTTAATGCTGTGAGTCATGGGAATACTTTTAATGCTGTGAACCATGGGAATACTTTTAAAGTTGTGAACCATGGGAATACTTTTAATGTTGTGAACCATGGAAATACTTTTAATGCTGTGAACCATGGGAATACTTTTAATGCTGTGAACCATGGGAATACTTTTAATGCTGTGAACCATGGAAATACTTTTAATGCTGTGAGTCATGGGAATACTTTCAATGCTGTGAACCATGGGAATACTTTTAATGTTGTGAACCATGGGAATACTTTTAATGTTGTGAACCATGGGAATACTTTTAATGCTGTGAACCATGGGAATACTTTTAATGTTGTGAACCATGGAAATACTTTTAATGCTGTAAACCATGGGAATACTTTTAATGTTGTGAACCATGGGAATACTTTTAATGCTGTGAACCATGGAAATACTTTTAATGCTGTGAACCATGGAAATACTTTTAATGCTGTGAACCATGGGAATACTTTTAATGCTGTGAACTATGGGAATACTTTTAATGTTGTGAACCATGGGAATACTTTTAATGCTGTGAACCATGGGAATACTTTTAATGTTGTGAACCATGGGAATACATTTTAATGTTGTGAACCATGGGAATACATTTTAATGTTGATCACCAAACATGAAATACATTCTAATTTTATGAACCATGGGAATACATTTTAATGTTGTGCACCATACATGAAATACATTCTAATGTTGTGAACCATGAGAATACATTTTAATGTTGTGAACCATGGAAATACATTTTAATGCTGTGAATCATGGGAATTCATTTTAATGCTGTGAATCATGGGAATTCATTTTAATGTTGTGAACCATGGGAATACATTTTAATGTTGTGCACCATACATGAAATACATTCTAATGTTGTGAACCATGAGAATACATTTTAATGTTGTGAACCATGGAAATACATTTTAATGCAGGGCAATTGCGAAACATTATCTATCACAAAGTGTCAAATAACAAGTAGGTAACATAGAATATATGTAAATGTTTGACTCCTGTGACGCATACGTCAATTTATCACTCAAAACAAATATGTCAGCAGGCCTTTTACCACTACTCCCAGGCCCTGCTATACGATAAACGTTTGGATTTTGTATTTGGTTATTTATAAATATATGTATTTGGATCTTATTATGCAATCCTTTTGTGTCATTCTTAGACCATGAATTAACTGCATAGCACAACGCTTTATAACAAACAGGAATCAAATATACATATTAATGTCCTAATGTTTCAGATATACACTTATTCACACCTATTTGATATGCATAATCTTTTCCCTCGGATCTTTATGACAGGCAAAGTTCAAAAGGCTTTTCCACGCCGTTGGGTTTGATACTATTATTAGAATAATGTGTATAAGGGTTTATTTGTTAATTTACCTTGTATAAAATGCAACAATACGTTGAATATCATGTAAACATATTGAAAATAGTAAATTGACATTTTTCTTTCCAATCAAACCAAATAGAGTCTATCATTCTGTAATACTCCATTTCGTGAAATAAATTTAATAACAAGAGTTCTGATATATTTCAGTCAATTTGACCCATTTAGGGCCCGCCCATCAGCCTCTGGGGTCAGTCAAGGCCAATATGGGAATACCATTGAAATACCGCCCCTGATGTAAATTCTAATCCAGATATTCCCAATGCTAAAACAACAAATGATGCTCAAAAACGTAATTTCCCTTTAAAACCTAAAGTAAAGTTAACCTCTTCCCAAGTGGGAAACGTGAGACTCTGAGATCATAAAATTTCCAATATTGGAAAAGCACCTGATGTTCCTTCCATCTATGAAGAGTATTTGTGTCTACCGTAGCCAAGAAGACTTTTAAAACTTTCATTCATTCTATCCCTTTAGAAGGTTCCTGTCAAATTTTATTGAAAATAGTTCAGGTGTTTCTGAGGAAAAGAAGTCTAAAGTGCAAATTGTTTACGGACTGACGATGCACGAGCACGGACAAGGGCGATTGCAACAGGTCACTTGCGCCTAAAGTCTCAGGTGAGTGACTTTCAAAACATCGAGTCACTACTTGGATGCGCCATCATGCAAAATAAATCAAATCAAACTAAAAAAAAGCATCGAGCCTCTCAATCTGTAATAACCAATGATGTACCAAATAGACTTTACCAAAGTTAAAGTCTGTTAGCTACTTCCTTACATTGCTGTTTTATCCAGTGGTTGTAAATACATTTACAAAGGTAAATAACTTATATTGGACACTTAGTGATGTATTAATTACATAAGCAATATCAAAAAGATATCTCACCAGAATCAATGCGTGTTACAATACATCATTTAAATTACTACATTTCCTATTCATCTTTTGTGTGGGTGTTCTTTGCTTTTTTTTTTTTTTTTTTTCTTCAGAAATCAATTAACAGTAATTATAGGCTCAAAATGGCGTCCACAGCAAGTCAATGAAAAGTGCGATGCATGACAATTAAATCATATTAAACCAGTGTTAACGTGGATATTTGATCAAATTGGAGCCTGTATGAGAGGTATCTTTATTACGAAAGGCACGGCCTTACAATACGGCAGTAAGCTGTCTCTGATTGAAGAAAGGATGTGACGTCACAGCTATATGATTATTTTGATCAGCAGTTTCGAGTTTCTAGATGCAGCCGCTTGATATCACCAAGCTTGTGAATCTTATCTACATCAGTGCATACATTTCGTATTTCATCTTGCATTGTCATTGTTATATTTTTATCAAAAATACACTTTTTATGTAATCCATACATAAAAATAATTTCTCAAAGAAAATTGCGGATATAAGCAGAAATACGATATTGTACGTCACAGACATTAAACGGTAAACAAATATGCATAAAAGTTTAAAAGTCAATTAAAAATAGGATAGCTATCTAAATGAAAGCATGTGAAAAGGAAATAAGATACTTATGTCCATAGTCGTAATACAACACATTTGTGAAAAAATTAAAATGTGTCTTTACCATTTCGTGTTTATTTTATAAATACTCCTAAAAGAGACAAAAAATGACTTATCAGATTTATAGAGGTACAATACGGATATACGTCAAACAGGTAACACGACTTTCTGAACACGTCACAGTTAGCGCGGCATTCACACTGGTGGTGTAAACGTTTACCTGAGGCAGCGACCTTGTCCACTGTTGTGTCTTGTAAAAAGGCCATGTGACCCAGAATGGTGAAGATGAGGAAACCGGCAAATATACTGGTACCAGAGTTAATGAAGGCGAAGATTGTGACGTCCCTATAACACAACGTAAACTCATGATGTAACTAGCAGTTGTCATGTCATTAGCATATAACATACTTACAAAGTATAAGGTAAACTAGCAGTTGTAATAACACGAATATAACATACTTATCAAGCATGATGTAGCTGACAGTTGTCATATCACTGGTTTATCTTATACGGTATGATGTAACTATGGGGTTGTCATGTCCCTAATATAACATACTTATAAGGTATGGTGTAACTAGGCGGTTGTCATGCTACTAATATAACATACTTATAAGGTATGATGTAACTGACAGTTGTCATGTCACTAATATAACAGACTTATAAGGTATGATGTAACTAGGCGGTTGTCATGTCACTAATATAACATACTTATAAGGTATGATGTAACTGACAGTTGCCATGTCCCTAATATAACATACTTATAAGGTATGGTGTAACTGACAGTTGTCATGTTACTACTATAACATACTTATAAGGTATGATGCAACTTAGCAGTTGTCGAGTCACTAATATAACACACTTATAGCATATGAAGTAACTGACAGCTGTCATGTCACTAACATACTTATAAGGAATAATGTAACTAAGCAGTTGTCATGTTACTAATATAACATACTTATAAGGTATGAAGTAACTGACAGTTGTCATGTCACTAATATAACATACTTATAAGGTATGATATAACTAGGCGGTTGTCATGTCACTAATATAACAAACATGTACTTATAAGGTATGATGTAACTAGGCGGCTGTCATGTCCCTAATATAACATATTTATAAGGTATGATGTAACTTTCAGTTGTCATGTCCCTAATATAACATACTTATAGAGTATGGCGTAATTAGGCGGCTGTCATATCGCCGCTATAATATATAAATGCATATTTTCTTAATAGACGAGTGTTTAAGATTATATATGACATCTTATGATGTAATCAGGCGATTGTGAACTCTCTATAATTATGATTAGAGAATATTATATCATTTAAAATTAGAAAAAAAAAATCGTACCTGTAGGAGTTATGACTAAACTTATTGTAACTGCCTAGAGCGGTCAGCGCGCCGTTACCTATAGAATAGGACCACATGATTTGTGTCGAGGCATCAATCCATACCTAAAAATAGAAACCTCTCCAATAAAATATCAATACACAACAAAGGGAAGACAAAAGAACAAAAACTGCTTTTAAATTATTATAGAAAAGACAAAGAAGATATCAGTTAAGACACAGTAGAGCAAACATGAATCAAACTGCACACAGCTGTTTCGTCCTTCTAGGACCCGTCGGTGATGTTTAACAAAAACAAAAACAAAAACAAAACAAAAAGTCACAGGCCGAAATAAATGACCCAAATCTGTAAAGGTAGCTATAAAATATATACATCCCGTTTATTAAAATGTGTTTAATCCTTATAAAACATCATGTTGTTCAGGAGGAATTAAGCTGTGATATGTATAACTAATATATTTCCTCATACATATAGATATATTGTATAATATACGTGTACGTATAGGACCATTACTATCGTTACAAATTAATCAAATATGAAAAGAAAGATTTGTAGGGAAACGCTTGAACACGCGCATGGAAAAACAATATATCTCTCCAACAGGTATCCGCCTTCTGCTTCAGTATCCACACGCCCAAAACAAGCTTAACTGATACTAGTAATACGTCTATACTGTAAACCAACTTATTTTCGCGTGCGATTAATTTTCGCGTATGTCGAGGTCAATTAAAATTCGCGAAAATAAATCGCCGCGAAATAGACTAAATCACAGATACTGAAGGACTTTTATGACTGAAAATCTCGTGATTAAATCACCACAAAAAGTCGTTATGCATGAAAACGCGAAATGGAGTCGCGCGAAAATAAGATGGTTTACAGTAGGATTGAGTTTAGGTTTTAATGAAGTGCGTATCTTTTCATCCCCCCCCCCCCCCCCCCCCCCCTTTTTTTTTTTTTACCAAGGCGTGAATAAAAAAGTGATAATGTTTTCCCTTCACGCTGTACGCGGATGACACCAAATTACTATCAGAAACTGCTAATGATTTGCAAAAGCAGCTAAATATATTTTTGAAATATTCTAAATTTTGGCATCTTAAAGTAAATACCAGCAAAACCAAAATAATGATTTCATCAAACAACTGTACAAAAAAGGTGTTAAAGCCATGTATGGTGCTATTGTTAAATGTAGAAATGATCATTCGTCTATAGATTGTCAACATATTTGATAAAGCTATCAAACCTATTGTTTTATATTGATGTGAAGTTTGGGGGTTTTGTAACTATAAACGTATTACATCTGCACCTAAAAAAATTTAAACATATTCTTAATTTTGAAACTCTACGCCCAACTTTATGATATATATAAATCTTAGACGGTACCCACTTGGTATTAATGAATGATTGGATTTGGGGCTTAATTGACAAAAAAAACTAATCAGAATAAGCTAAGCAACACGCTATTAACAATTGCGTCATATTATAACTCGTCTTGGTTGAAATATGTGAAAAATGTATTTGAGGAATGTAGCTAATTAGATATATCTAATAGTCAAGATTTTTTAAGTATAAATTGGCTGAAGAGTACAATATTTCATAAACTTAAGGCATTTTTTTAGCCAACTGGAGAAATGAAATTTTTCTTCAATTATAGAATCTACAAGTCTGAACTCTGTTTAGAGAATTATTTACTAGAACTCCCTCTAAAATTACCCAAAGTAAACTGTAAATTTAGAACAGGTAATACCAAAATATCAATCGAAAGTGGTATATGGTCAAACATACCACGTAAAAATAGAATTTGGACTTTATGTAATTTAAGAGAAATAGGCGTCCAATTTCATTATTTATTTAACTGTGATCAACAACTTATACTCAAAAGCAGACGGAAATATATGTCTAGATATTATTATGATAGACCAAATACATATTAATTTAATACATTATTCAATTACGTAACTCAAAATGAAATGATTTCATTGGCTAAATTCATTATTGATAAAAATGAGATAATAAATTCACAATACTGATGTCCATCCTGTGTTACTATGCATATTGTTATCCATTTGTTAACATTAATCTTCTCTGCACAGTACTGTTTACGAGAATAAACAATTGTCATTGATAATTAACCACTCGCGATAATTGATCCTGATCTGCTGATATTGCTATTAACATTCTTTCCTCGAGATGGCTGTTTTGATATACAACACCTATATAAAGTTTATATAATTGGGTGTTCTCCCTAGAACTTTCTACAACTTATCCTTCACCCTAGCCCCGACATCTGTGTGAAGTACAGGTGTTTGTTTCTGATTAAAACCAAGTGTCGAATAAAGAAGCGAAGATTGCCCAAGGTAGAACGCTATATAATGCGTTAAAGTGAGGGATATGTATACATGTCACATTAAGTTACAAATAACGTCGAAAAAAACTATTTCTTAAATTAGATGACAGTGTGTTTTTCATACGACATACCTCCATGTCACCAAGTTTAGCAAGGTCAGGCTTGAGATAATAGATGACTCCATCAACAGCCCCCTCTAGCATAGAGTTGCGTATGAGTAGCGCGAGCATAAAGAAGTACGGGGCAGTCGCTGTGACGTACATCACCTGTAAAATATTAATTTCATAAAGTGAAAACTGACATTATGTATTATAATGAAAAATGTCTTTTTTTGTTGTTTTGTGCACCGTTTGCCTGAAATTAAAAAAAGAATCTTTGCAAATAGTTTCGGGACATGATGTTTGATGATGGTTAGATTGTGAAATAAAAGAATACAGAAAATAGAAAAGGAATTGAAATTTTAGCAACTATGTCTTTGATAGCACAAATGTATCTATAAGAGTGTTTATTACCTTATTGGAAATATGATTCTCTGGGATATGTCTTCGAGAATTACATTTTTGCTATGAAAGCCTACACTGCAGGACTCTGTATGATAAGTCAATTTAAAGGCTGCAGACAAACTGTAAATTCTTGATTTGGTTTGTTTGGTTTGTTTTTGTTTAACGTCCTATTAACAGCCAGGGTCATTTAAGGACGTGCCAGGTTTAGGAGGTGGAGGAAAGCCGGAGTACCCGGAGAAAAACCACCGGCCTACGATCAGTACCTGGCAACTGCCCAACGTAAGTTTCGAACTCGCAACCCAGAGGTGGAGGGCTAGTGATAAAGTGTCGGTACATCTTAACCACTCGGCCACCGCGATATTCGTCGTGTTACTATTTATTTATGATAAGTAATTCGTGTATATATTAAAGTTTTAATATGAATTTCGGTGTTACGTCATATACATATTTTAAAAGACTTGAAGTGTTGCTTTTGAAACACAAACACCGATGACATATGCAAAACAACGTCTAGGTAAGTCAGATGAAACTGCGGTATGTTATATCATCAGTATTCAGAAAGCATTGCGTATCTTTAATACATGCAAAATTAGTGTCGCAAATGTCAGCCAGTCCAGCTACTGTATCTTCGACTATAAACATATGCCATTTTGATGAATATATTGTTCCCTTGTGCGACATGAAATAAGACATGTTCTATTACCATTGGTGTGCCTGGTGGTACCGTTGTCATCACCCGTTTAGAGAACGTGATATTGGCCAGATTTGACCTGAAATTGGCCGGATTTGACCTGATAACTGCCGGATTTGACCAGATTGACTCGCCGGGTGGCCTCAATGAAACAGACAGACGCCTTTCCGAAAGAAACACGTGATCTTGTGATCTTAAAAGGGCCGTCTTGTAAATCATTTTGTTCATTTTTTCCTCATGTGTTTAAGATTTCGTTTCACACTTCAATATTCCTATCTTGCTTTAGATCAGAACAACAATACCAGGATGTATATCAAACGTATATGGCAGGTTAAGAACAACCAACAACTGATCAACAAAATTTTCAAGAAAATTAGTTATATGTTTATATGTTTTGAAAATTTTATTTGTAAACTTACACGGGCCTCATCAAATGTGCCACACTGACGTCAGGCAACGTATACGAACAAAATGTGCCACACTAACGTCAGGCAACGTATACGAACAAAATGTGCCACACTGACGTCAGGCAACGTATACGAACAAAATGTGCCACACTGACGTCAGGCAACGTATACGAACAAAATGTGCCACACTGACGTCAGGCAACGTATACGAACAAAATGTGCCACACTGACGTCAGGCAACGTATACGAACAAAATGTGTCACACTGACGTCAGGCAACGTATACGAACAAAATGTGCCACAACGGCGTCAGTCAAAGTATTTGAACAAAATGTGCATAACGGCGGCAAACCGCAAATATAACACAACACAGTAAAACCCATATCACATAATCACCAATGATGTCTGCTTATTATGATTGTCACGTGACTGTTAAGTATACATAGTAAATATATCTGTCAAACCTTGAGTGACGTGACTAGATAACATTGTTAGTTATATAGTTATCGATGAAACTTCAAACGCGGTCGCTGGTTTCGTGGTACTATAAACCACGGGGTATGTTTAGAAAACATCAGGATTATAGACAGCAACATGGACAAAGTCTCATTGGTACGTCTTAAAGATTAGAGTTATAAATTCAAAGTATTTCCTGTTCCAGACAACAGTTTTTCTCTTATAACTGTCGAATTGTTATTATCTACCAATGTAAAACATCTGTACCTTTATATCAAAAATACCAACCGCTCTGAAAATATTGTTTATCTTTGTTGTTGTTGTTGTTGTTGTTGTTGTTGTTGTACTCACCTTACCGGAAGTTCGGATTCCTTTACAGATGCAAACATAAACGATCACCCAGGCCAAGAGCAGACATAGAGCGAGATCCCATCTCACTATACCCATCTGATCAATTCCGCTCGAGAGACCTAGAACTTTTCTCCTGCAACGCACAAATACCCCATAAACAAAAATAAATCGAATTATAAAAAAAATGCTAATATCGTAGAATCCATGTACACTAAATCTGAAAAAGCTGTGTGAAGTTGGCTCAACATTGAACATATGACAAACGAAATACAAAATTTGAAAGTTGTGCCAGATCGACATACCATATTCAACACTCAGAAATGAAAATCTGAATGTCGTATTTCGGGCTGTAAGCAACATCCAAATTCTGAATGTTAAATACCGTATGTCGAGCTGGAACACCATTCAAATTCGGATGTTGAATGTTGAGCCAACCTCAAACAACTACGCGTATTTTAAACAATATTCGTGTTTAAATATCATACTTACTCCCAAAACTCATTGACTGGGTCAATCCTGATTACTGTCGAGTACGTCATATTAACTGTTGAATTTGTCAAAGATGCCAGGACAGTAGAACCAGTGATGTTGCTGTCGACACCAGTAACATTGACAACTGTCCTGTTGACAGCATTGAAGTCGTAGCAATGTTCCGTATTCCACTCGTGGCCACACGACTTCCAGGGAAGCTCGGAGGTGAAGGAGGAAAACACGTAGTACAGGGCCCAGCAGATGATCACGTTATAGTAACAGTTGAGGAAGAACACAATTGTGGTGGTGGTCCCTCCAAGTCCTATAAAACATACCGGACATTGGGTCAACAAGACAGCTATCAAGTCTACTCATAAGATAATTTTTAATTACTTTTTTGTTTGTTTTTTGTTTTATTTTTTTCTTTTCTTTAGTTTTTTTTTTTTTTTTTTTTTGAAAATACCCAAACTATATTTTTCTAAGAGTTCTAAATGCATGAGATATATTTATACCATTTAACCTGTAATATATCCATTTCATAACCTTTCTGCAAAGGCAGGAAATTCATTGCAAGGTATTTAATGCTCTATTATAGATATGATATAATATATTCAGATTGAAAAGAAATGATCTATCATTGTCAGTTAAGCATTGTTTAGAGCTTTTGAAAATATCAACACTTGCAGTCTATGACATTGCTTTATATAAAATAATTCGGTCGTTGTTTCAGGGTCATTTTATCCCAAATCTTCGTACAACCAAGTATGTTGAATCCAGTGATACATAGCCATTGTGTTTTAATCATTTGTCTGTACAGACCAGACTATTGTTTATAAACATACATTCATTGTATTGACAAAATGACAAAAACATGTGGTTGTCACATTTTTAGGGAAATAAATTTTAACACAAATAAGTAGCCTGTTATGACCCGATCAACACACAGCTGTGTTACAGAAACTTGGTTAGCTGAAACTTGGGATCTGAATCAACAGTATTAATTATATAACGATCAAATATAGAACAAGATCAATGTTCAGATTATGTTAATTGAACAGTATTAATTATAAAGCGATTTAATATAGAACAAAATTAATGTTCAGATTATGTGTAAATGAACAGTGTTAATTATATAGCGATTAAATATAGAACAATACCAATGTTCAGATTATGTTAATTGAACAGTATTAATTATAAAGCGATTAACTATAGAACAAGATCAATGTTCAGATGCATGACACATTTTATGATTGAACAGTGTTCATAATATACCGATAAAAATAGAACAAGAACATTTCTTCTTCTTCGACCGCCTGAAATACTGACGAATGTTTGCTGCACCCTATAACTTAAACAAAACACCTTTCACGTTGTGCTAGCATTACATTTGTTTCTATAGCTGGATTTCTAGAAGGCGATTCGATATGCAATGTTTCATCTTTCTCCTTCTGAACAAATGTTGTCTCCCCTGACGCTGCCTTACTTTTTAACCTTTGAAACGGCCGTTCACCTCTGCGAGGAAAGGTAATGGTTGTTCGTCCACGACATGACACGACGAATTTAAAATGGTACTATCTCCATGCTTGACATTTAATATTGCAAAGGATGCATTCGGAACCTATCTGACCTACTGTATCAGCTTGATTGACTTGGAGACATAAATCATGTCAATGCGCCTGCGGCAAGGCATTTCAGTGAAACATAAAGTGGCCATTATATTGGCCCAAGAAGGTCCCGTCCTCAAATGTATCGATAGGATGTAACAGCCCACGAACTATATCAAACTAAAGTTTATGTTTGTTTTTATCTTATTCTTCCCTTTTTGTATGACATTTATGATTTTGTCCTCGTGTCCATTCGCCCTTATGAATATGTTCTATTTATAAAAGTTGGCCACTTATTTTTTCTAAAATACCAGAACACGTACCAAAACCATACGATTTCTGAAAGTATTACATATAGTTTGTCTAAAAATAAATTGATCATGATTTTTTGTCAAGGGACAAAAACTTCAAAAAGCGATTATAGTTTAACTTGTTGATTTGTAAAGTATTTTTTGTATATGTTAGCTGGTTGCTTTGCCTACCCTGCAAAAGTGGACAAATGTTCCATGCCTTGAAGCCGCTGACCCCCATGAACTGACCAACGGTCACCTCCAGGAAAAAGAGAGGAACGCCGGCGACGACCACACATATTAGGTAAGGGATGAGAAATGCACCTGTGAAGGTAAAACAAGCATGTATTAATTTCCATATATAATTTGAAGAATGTTATTCTCACATCTTGGTGACAGCGGATGTGTCATTGGCCACATTTACGATCTACATATATAAGTTTATATACATTAATTATATTCTATACATTGTGAGAGGTGACTTTAGTGAATTTAAAAAAATAATATATATATATTTATGTATAAAGTTTCTCTAAAGCCTAATTAATGTTGTGAGATATGATTTTCCAACAGTATACTGCTGAAAGGCAATTTTATTACATTTTTACCTGTGAAATATCAAAAATTATTTATTCTATAAAAGTGATATTTTTCACTAGTGAAAAATATCACTTTTGCTGATTTGACCAATCAAATTAATGATTAGAAAATACCAAAATAATTGACCAATCAGAAAGCCCGACATATATGTCAGCACCTGGACAGGGGGAACTACTTTTTTAGGGAACTGTAGGCCTAGTTAGCATACGGGGTAGGTTTTTCGTTGATAAAAAATGTAATAAACAGAATATCTAACGGTGTCTTCAGTAATACCAAATATATTTCACTCGTGTGGCTAATATTTTGATATTTTTCACTCGTGCTGCGCACTCGTGAAAAATATCAAAATATTAGCCCTACTCGTGAAATATATTTGGTATTACTGAAGACACTGTTAGATATCCTCTATGTATTGTATATCATCCCTGTTTTCAATGTCGTCATATACATTTATACTGTATAGGGTTACTATATCTATATCTACGCTCAATAAATATTGGCGAAAATACACACACATATAACAAGACGTTGTTGTGTGAACTGAATATCCATTAACTACTTTCGCCTTTGAAAACCACAAAAACTGGCCTCGGGAAATACAACAACTATACAGATTTTTGGGTTGTTTTTTTTTTCATATAGATGTCACTTTAAAAAGGAACGACCAAAGAGATCATGTAGTCCAACTTTATGTCGTTAAGATGAAAACCCCCAGGACAAGTCAATAACCGGCTACAGCAGGTCATTAACGGTGACAGAAAAGTAGAACTAACAAAAAACTGTCGCGTCGCTTATGCGATTCCGAACATTAAACCTGCGACATACAAACTCATTGCCGGCAATGACATGCGTTATGAATAGATAGTGGAAAACAAAACAAAAATAAACATCACTAACACACAGAAAAAACTCAGACGAAAACACATCCAGTAAAGGCAATTGGCCAAAAGGGTAAACTTTACAACGCTCACTCAAGTCATGGTATTGACCTTCAGATCAAAGAACGTCATAAAGAACTTAATGTCTTAATCAAATGAAAACATGACGAAATGTTTAATATATTGGACAGTGTGTAGGTCATTAACTGTCAAATCACAGGAAAGCATTGTTTATCAATTACTGTCTGATGTACAAGAGTTTGTTCACCAATTACTGTCTGACAAACAGGAGTGCATACAGAAAATGATTATCAAGTGATGATTTTGAAGGTGTATATTGAGATTCCTTCCATAGGAAAACCCTGATGAAAGTGGCGATTTTATTTTTAAGCATAGAAAGTGTATTTACAATTCATTGCAACAAAATTTGAATAGTTTGTCAATATCCTTTGTATAGTCACAACATCTAACAAACAATACCGCCTTCCAGGTCAGAAGATACCGGGGATCCATTGGTGCCTACAGAGTTGAAATATTAGTGTGGCTGCCTGCACAGATTGTAACATTTACAGGGGCGGCTGTAGTGAATTAACGCGGCCTATCCTGTCCCTCTGGCTACAACAGGCTACTGGTGTAATACCTTTGGGAAAGGTGATGGGGAACTGGTGGTAATGGCTTCTATGCAGTTTCACACGTATGCTTAATCTGTTCTCCCATGATTGATAGTACAGCAATTTTGTTAAAGCATATTTTCCAAACAAAACAAAAAAAACAAAACAAAAAACAAACAAAACAAAAACAAAAAACAAAACAAAAACCAAAAGTTGAATAAAGATTCAAATACTGTACAAAAATTCCTGAGACGATCTGGCTTGATACGAATTACAAAGTCAATCAAAATCACTGAATTTTGAATCAACCTTATTCATACTTTTAAAAGTCCAATAATACGTTTTGGATATACATTGTATAACAAACGGTTTCCTTTGGTCCAGTGGAATTCGTAATGGTTTTACAATTTTACTTTATATTATCATCAGTTATTTTGGAATATATCAATCAATCAATCAATCAATCAATCAATCAATCAATTTGTTTATCTAAATGTCAAATATCACATTTTTTTTTAAAGATAAATGAAACCAATCACAAATTCCAATCCAGAGAACAGATGATTGGGACAGTCCCTACATATCAAACTCTCTGCTATCGTACTGTTATATATACATAATGATTATCGGATTAAAAGATATTAAAACAACACTATCACTCCCAGTGTTTTATATAGATATTTGTTAGCTATTTTACCTTTAACAAAGAACTAAGTTAAAAAAAATTATCAACCGGATATTTGCCAGCTTCAGGTTACTGTTGGTGTAATTGATTTGTTTATATAATGTTGGTGTAATTGATATGTGTATGTAATGTTGGTGTAATTGATATGTTAATGTAATGTTGGTGTAATTGATATGTGTATGTTATGTTGGTGTAATTGATATGTGTATGTTATGTTGGTGTAATTGATATGTGTATGTTATGTTGGTGTAATTGATATGTGTATGTAATGTTGGTGTAATTGATATGTGTATGTTATGTTGGTGTAATTGATATGTTAATGTAATGTTGGTGTAATTGATATGTTAATGTTATGTTGGTGTAATTGATATGTGTATGTAATGTTGGTGTAATTGATATGTGTATGGTAATTGTTGGTGTAATTGTTTATGTTAATGTTACGTTCGGTGTACTTGATATTGTTGTATAATAATGCTGGTTGACTTGATATGTGTATATAATGTTGGTGTATTGATATTGTTATGTCAAGTTTTGGTTGCTAATTGACATGCTGTATGTTAATGTTGGTTTCATTGATATGTTAGTGTAATGTGTTGGTGTAATTGATATTGGTGTATGTAATGTTGGTAGTTGTAATTGATTATATGTATGTTATGTTGGTGTAATTGATATGTGTATGTAATGTTGGTGTAATTGATATATGTTATGTTATGTTGGTGTAATTGATATGTGTATGTAATGTTGGTGTAATTGATATGTTAATGTTATGTTGGTGTAATTGATATGTGTATGTTATGTTGGTGTAATTGATATGTTATGTTATGTTGGTGTAATTGATATGTTAATGTTATGTTGGTGTAATTGATATGTGTATGTTATGTTGGTGTAATTGATATGTGTATGTTATGTTGGTGTAATTGATATGTGTATGTTATGTTGGTGTAATTGATATGTGTATATAATGTTGGTGTAATTGATATGTGTATATAATGTTGGTGTAATTGATATGTGTATGTTATGTTGGTGTAATTGATATGTGTATGTTATGTCGGTGTAATTGATATATGTATGTAATGTTGGTGTAATTGATATGTGTATGATATGTTGGTGTAATTGATATATGTATGTAATGTTGGTGTAATTGATATGTGTATATAATGTTGGTGTAATGGACATGTGTATGTTATGTTATGTCGGTGTAATTGATATGTGTATGTTATGTTGGTGTAATTGATATATGTATGTTATGTTGGTGTAATTGATATGTGTATGTTATGTTGGTGTAATTGATATGTGTATGTTATGTTGGTGTAATTGATATGTGTATGTTATGTTGGTGTAATTGATATGTGTATGTTATGTTGGTGTAATTGATATGTGTATGTTATGTCGGTGTAATTGATATGTGTATGTTATGTTGGTGTAATTGATATGTGTATGATATGTTGGTGTAATTGATATATGTATGTAATGTTGGTGTAATTGATATGTGTATGATATGTCGGTGTAATTAATATGTGTATGTTATGTTGGTGTAATTGATATGTGTATGATATGTTGGTGTAATTGATATGTGTATGTTATGTTGGTGTAATTGATATGTGTATGTTATGTTAGTGTAATTGATATGTTATGTAATGTTGGTGTAATTGATATGTCTATGTTATGTTGGTGTAATTGACATGTGTATGTTATGTTGGTGTAATTGATATATGTATGTAATGTTGGTGTAATTGATATGTGTATGATATGTTGGTGTAATTGATATGTGTATGTTATGTCGGTGTAATTGATATGTGCATGTTTTGTTGGTGTAATTGATATGTGTATGTTATGTTGGTGTAATTGATATGTGTATGTTATGTTGGTGTAATTGATATGTGTATGTTATGTTGGTGTAATTGATATGTGTATGCAATGTTGGTGTAATTGATATGTATATGTTATGTTGGTGTAATTGATATGTGTATGTTATGTTGGTGTAATTGATATGTTAATGTAATGTTGGTGTAATTGATATGTTAATGTAATGTTGGTGTAATTGATATGTGTATGTAATGTTGGTGTAATTGATATGTGTATGTAATGTTGGTGTAATTGATATGTGTATGTTATATTGGTGTAATTGATATGTGTATGTAATGTTGGTGTAATTGATATGTGTATGTTATGTTGGTGTAATTGATATGTGTATGTTATGTTGGTGTAATTGATATGTTAATGTAATGTTGGTGTAATTGATATGTTAATGTAATGTTGGTGTAATTGATATGTGTATGTTATGTTGGTGTAATTGATATGTGTATGTCCCAGTTAGGTGTCCTTGCTCTGTTTCTGTTCTCTTGGTGTCCTTGCTCTGTCTGTTCTAGTTGTGTCTGGCTCTGTGTCTGTTCTGTTGGTGTCCTTCTTACCGCGTGTCTGTTATGTTGTGTCCTTGCTCTGTGATCTGTTTCTTTTAGGTGTACTATGATCTGTTCCTGTCCTGTTGGTGTCCTTGCCTGTACTGTCATGTTGTAATAATTGGGAAATATTGGATGTTACTGTTTGGTTCCTTGATTTGTGTATGCCTATGTTGGTGTAATTGATATTTTCTGTACGTTGGTGTAATTGATCTGTGTCATGTATGTCGGTTTATTGGATAGTGTATGTATGTTGGTGTAAATTGATATTTGTAACTGTTATTTTGGTGTAATTGACATGTTAATGTTATGTTGGTGTAATTGATATGTGTATGTAACGTTGGTATAATTGATATGTGTATGCTATGTTGGTGTAATTGATATGTGTATGTTATGTTGGTGTAATTGATATGTTAATGTAATGTTGGTGTAATTAATATGTGTATATTATGTTGGTGTAATTGATATGTGTATGTTATGTTGGTGTAATTGATATGTGTATGTTATGTTGGTGTAATTGATATGTGTATGTTATGTTGGTGTAATTGATATGTTAATGTAATGTTATTGTAATTGATATGTGTATGTTATGTCGGTGTAATTGACATGTTAGTGGAATGTTGGTATAATTGATATGTGTATGTTATGTTGGTGTAATTGATATGTGTATGTTATGTTGGTGTAATTGATATGTGTATGTTATGTTGGTGTAATTGATATGTGTATGTTATGTTGGTGTAATTGATATGTGTATGTAATGTTGGTGTAATTGACATGTTAATGTAATGTTGGTGTAATTGATATGTGTATGTTATGTCGGTGTAATTGATATGTGTATGTTATGTTGGTGTAATTGATATGTGTATGTTATGTGGTGTAATTGATATGTATGTTATGTTGGTGTAATTGATATGTGTATGTTATGTTGGTGTAATTGATATGTTATGTATGTTGGTGTAATTGATATGTGTATGTTATGTTGGTGTAATTGATATGTGTATGTTATGTTGGTGTAATTGATATGTGTATGTTATGTTGGTGTAATTGATATGTGTATGTTATGTTGGTGTAATTGATATGTTAATGTCATGTTGTTTTATTTGATATGTGTATGTTATGTTGGTGTAATTGATATGTGTATGTTATGTTGGTGTAATTGTTATGTGTATGTTATGTTGGTATAATTGATATGTGTATGTTATGTTGGTGTAATTGATATGTGTATGTTATGTTGGTATAATTGATATGTTAATGTCATGTTATTTTATTTGATATGTGTATGTTATGTTGGTGTAATTGATATGTGTATGTTATGTTGGTGTAATTGATATGTGTATGTTATGTTGGTGTAATTGATATGTGTATGTTATGTTGGTGTAATTGATATGTGTATGTTATGTTGGTATAATTGATATGTTAATGTCATATTGTTTTATTTGATATGTGTATGTTATGTTGGTGTAATTGATATGTTAATGTCATGTTGTTTTATTTGATATGTGTATGTTATGTTGGTGTAATTGATATGTGTATGTTATGTTGGTGTAATTGATATGTGTATGTTATGTTGGTGTAATTGATATGTGTATGATATGTTGGTGTAATTGATATGTGTATGTTATGTTGGTGTAATTGATATGTGTATGTTATGTTGGTGTAATTGATATGTGTATGTTATGTTGGTATAATTGATATGTGTATGTTATGTTGGTGTAATTGATATGTTAAAGTCATGTTGTTTTATTTGATATGTGTATGTTATGTTGGTGTAATTGTTATGTGTATGTTATGTTGGTATAATTGATATGTGTATGTTATGTTGGTGTAATTGATATGTGTATGTTATATTGGTGTAATTGATATGTGTATGTTATGTTGGTGTAATTGTTATGTGTATGTTATGTTGGTGTAATTGATATGTGTATGTTATGTTGGTATAATTGATATGTGTATGTTATGTTGGTGTAATTGATATGTGTATGTTATGTTGGTATAATTGATATGTGTATGTTATGTTGGTGTAATTGATATGTGTATGTTATGTTGGTATAATTGATATGTGTATGTTATGTTGGTGTAATTGATATGTGTATGTTATGTTGGTATACTTGATATGTGTATGTTATGTTGGTTTGTTAATTGATATGTGTATGTTATGTTGGTGTAATTGATTCTTATGTATGTTACTGTCGGTGTAATTGATATGTGTATGTTTATGTTGGTGTAATTGATATGTGTATGTTTATGTCTGGTGTAATTGATATGTGTATGTTATGTTGGTGTAATTGTATTGATATGGTATGTTACTGTGCGGTTCTAATTGATATGTGTATGTTATGTTGGTGTAATTGATATGTGTATGTTATGTCGGTGTAATTGATATGTGTATGTTATGTTGGTGTAATTGATATGTTAATGTCATGTTGTTTTATTTGATATGTGTATGTTATGTTGGTGTAATTGATATGTGTATGTTATGTTGGTATAATTGATATGTGTATGTTATGTTGGTGTAATTGATATGTGTATGTTATGTTGGTATAATTGATATGTTAATGTCATGTTGTTTTATTTGATATGTGTATGTTATGTTGGTGTAATTGATATGTGTATGTTATGTTGGTGTAATTGATATGTGTATGTTATGTTGGTATAATTGATATGTGTATGTTATGTTGGTGTAATTGATATGTGTATGTTATGTTGGTATAATTGATATGTTAATGTCATGTTGTTTTATTTGATATGTGTATGTTATGTTGGTATAATTGATATGTGTATGTTATGTTGGTGTAATTGATATGTGTATGTTATATTGGTATAATTGATATGTGCATGTTTTGTTGGTGTAATTGATATGTGTATGTTATGTTGGTGTAATTGATATGTGTATGTTATGTTGGTGTAATTGATATGTGTATGATATGTTGGTGTAATTGATATGTGTATGTTATGTTGGTGTAATTGATATGTGTATGATATGTTGGTGTAATTGATATGTGTATGTTATGTTGGTATAATTGATATGTGTATGTTATGTTGGTGTAATTGATATGTGTATGTTATGTTGGTATAATTGATATGTGTATGTTATGTTGGTGTAATTGATATGTGTATGTTATGTTGGTGTAATTGATATGTGTATGATATGTTGGTGTAATTGATATGTGTATGTTATGTTGGTATAATTGATATGTGTATGTTATGTTGGTGTAATTGATATGTGTATGTTATGTTGGTATAATTGATATGTGTATGTTATGTTGGTGTAATTGATATGTTAAAGTCATGTTGTTTTATTTGATATGTGTATGTTATGTTGGTGTAATTGATATGTGTATGTTATGTTGGTGTAATGGATATGTGTATGTTATGTCGGTGTAATTGACATATGTATGCTATGTTGGTGTAATTGATATGTTTATGATATGTTGGTGTAATTGATATGTTAATGTAATGTTGGTGTAATTGATATGTGTATGTTATGTTGGTGTAATTGATATGTGTATGTTATGTTGGTGTAATTGATATGTGTACGTTATGTTGGTGTAATTGATATGTGTATGTAATGTTGGTGTAATTAATATGTGTATGTTATGTTGGTGTAATTGATATGTGTATGTAATGTTGGTGTAATTGATATGTGTATGATATGTTGGTGTAATTGATATGTGTATGATATGTTGGTGTAATTGATATGTTAATGTTATGTTGGTGTAATTGATATGTTATGTAATGTTGGTGTAATTGATATGTGTATGTTATATTGTTGTAATTGATATGTTAATGTTATGTTGGTGTAATTGATATGTTAATGTAATGTTGGTGTAATTGATATGTGTATGTAATGTTGGTGTAATTGACATGTGTATGTTATGTTGGTGTAATTGTTACGTTTATGTAATGTTGGTGTAATCCATATGATTATTTTATATCAATGTTATTGATACGTTAGCTTCGCTGTAGTCTGTAAAATGTAAATAATAGGGATGATAATGTGTTTAACGACATACTATCCGATAATACGGAGAACACTCTACTGATTACACAGTGACATGCACACGTGTCGGCCACGTGCAATAACATGCACGTCCGTGACTCTCTCATTAAATGCCCACTGTAGACAAAATGGCACCGATTCCCTTTAGTCCAGGCTCTATGATCGGCCAGATGTTTAAAACTGCTTTGATGAAATAATTCAATATAACAAACATTGTTTTATAAAACTACAACACGGAGCAAAAATTTGAAATAGTGTTAGTTTTACATGTTTATTCAAACCGCTTATAACAAAACACATCTGCTTCATAACATAGATTTTTGACAGCTAGTTTCTATATTTAGTCTACGTATATGTGTGTATTTGCTATTCTGTTAGGTTCGTGGTCATAAGGTAATGTTTGTATCTTCAATTTAGTGTATCTTACTACGATATCAAATTATAATAAATTTTCTTACAGCTATTTTATATATATTCAACCAACATATATATATATATAAACATGATATATATTTGTACAAGCGACTTCGTACATGGTTATATTTTACCTTATACCTATTGTATATACTTTTTACTATATGCATTTTTTCAATTGTTACATTAAACTAGTAGATGACATTGTATTAACTATCAATAGTTAGTGTAAGCATGTAAGCTGGTTTCTATTTTAGATTCGTGCGTGTAAAATTTTCAATCTGAAATATCTTCTAGAGCAACTATGATAAATTCCGTTACTACCTGGTAAATACATGCTTAGCTGTGGTATTTCACATAATAATTCTTTTTATGGGTTATCAATCATTTCGCTACAAGCCATAACATAATTATACAATTTATATCCGATTCCAATCTTGTGTTGCTAGGTCTGCTTAACGCTAGTTGATATTAAACACAGGTTAGAAAACGGATTATAGTTCAAAGACAAATATCAAATATATTTATAAATGATTTAATATGAATACAAATAGTGCATTATTGAGAAATTAAATCGTATCGTGAGACTTACCACCGCCGTTTTTATAGCAGAGATACGGGAAGCGCCACACGTTACCGAATCCTACCGAGAATCCAACACAAGCCAGGAGAAAATCGATACGTGTAGACCATGTCTCCCGCTTGTTCAGACCTTTTTCCGAGTCATCTCCACTGTCGAAGAAAACCTTCCCTTCCTCTTCAAATTTCTCGGTGCCATTCTCTGTTTTCTTCATGGTGATACCTTCCAGCTACAGGTACGAGCCAGAAATGAATGAATGTGCTATATACACACACCAGTCGTAAGGTTGTAGTTAGAGGGTCGCGAGGGGAACTCTTATGACTCCAGCGTTCTACGTACACCTAGCCGCCTAACCGATATAACACGCTCCTCATTCCCGGACAGAACCTGTCATTTAAAAAAATCCAGCTCAGCCAGTCATAAATTAAATGTTACACACAAAAAGAAAAAAAAATGCTTGCGCTTCATCTCGCATTTTATATGCATTTCAAAAGGTTTATATTTACCGTCATTTCATAGTTTCATTGTAGACTTTATCCTCGAGCTCCAATTCGCTGTCAGAAGGCCATAGGACAAGATATTACTGTAAATTGTTTGTATTTTTTTTTCACGGTTCGTACAACCACATGTAATTAAGACATATCGTTAGACAGTTATTTGCAAACATTTTTGTGACCATGTTCAATCCATGTCAGCCGTCATATTAAAACTATAACTGCAAAACATGAATCTGCTTTGTTTTTGTTTAACGTCCTATTAACAGCCAAGGTCATTTAAGGACGTGCCAGGTTTAGGAGGTGGAGGAAAGCCGGAGTACCCGAACTCGCAACCCAGAGGTGGAGGGCTAGTGATAAAGTGTCGGGACACTTTAACCACTCGGCAACCGCGGTCCCTACACATGCAAAACATGAACATCACCGTGAACCCATTAAAGAAAATATTTACATACCATGTTAATCAGATACTGCTACAGTGATGTATTCTTAAAATTTGCATTACATGTTATTTTGAGAGCGTACAACAATTCACACTTCGAAGTGTATTGACATATTATTTGGACATGGTAGTGCACCATTGTACGTAATACCATCAAATTATCTATCATGATACAGACATGTACAAGGGATGCATTGGCCAATGTCATATATTGTGATATATATAGAGTATATACCGGATTACAAACACAACTACGTAATATACTGTGAATCACTTGGATTTCGCGAATACTTTATTTCGCAAACTTTCCTCTTCCGACATATTCGCAAATACATAATTTTGCGAACGCTGATTTAGAAATTACTTTAAATTTGCGAATGATGAGCTTTTAGAGTAATGGTGGATCTGCAAGACTCCTATATAGGTAACCGATAGTTTGACCGCCATCCTGGCGTTAGTTTCTCCAGTCACGTATTAACGCGAAAATACATCCCATGCGAAATTTAAGTGATTTACAGTAGGTGGTTAGGCATTCTAAGACTCTTCAGTGGAGCTGGTGACCAAATCTAGTCGGATTGTGATATTTTATACTTAAAGATACGGAATAAATAGAATTTAGATTACCAATAACTCTAAAGAACATTTAATTAATCTTTTAACATTTAAGTAAGTATTTCAAAATATCATAACCCATTCCAAACTTAGAAACGCCTTCGTTCTTCTGTTATGATGAAAGATTTGCCCCATGAAAGGTGACTGGTAATATACGAGTATTAACTATACTGAAACGTATTTCAAAAGCTGGTGACACTCTACAGCTGTGATACAAAGTATGTACGTGCATAGTTACATGTCTGACATACAAAGTGCTTGTGGCAAATAGTAAAAGATTTATTGATGAAATACGTTGCCCTTGACAACAGCTCGGCTATATCGCTGCTAACTTAATAGTGATAAATATATTTACTGTAAACCACTTATTTTCGCGGAGATTAATTCTGCGTTTCCATGCTTCACGACTTTTTCGCGATGATTTAATTTCGCGATTTCGGTCATAAAAGGTCTAGTGTGCTTCTCATTGAACTGTTACGCGCCGATTAATTTTCGCGAATTTTATCGCCAGTGAAATATGCTAAAATTAATCGCACGCGAAAATATGTTGGTTTACACTAATATAATGTATTCACCACAAAACGTTCTGATTGACCAAAATTCACTGCAACTAATTGTGAAACCAACAAAAAACAAAAACAAAAACAAACCAACAAAACCACAAAAAAAGCTTTTTAAGCATAAATCAATGATTCCCAAATTTACCCAATTTCGATATCACACCCATAATCTATATACTGAGATGTCTATACATGTCCTACAATGCAACTATATACCAGGCTTGACTGAAATGGCACTGGTACGTTTTTGAGTAACTGAGCTAAATCAGCAGATACCCCAATTTCAAAGTCACTGGACCATAAAATATGGATGATATTCCATAACTGAAAGGTGTATTGAGATGTCGACTATGCAATTCATCTATATACCAAGTTTGACTAATGTTGGACTAAAACTTCTGAGCAACTGGTTTAAACGCGAAACTTTAAAGTGAAATGCTGATGACGACGTTACTAAAACACGCCATAGTCTCGCTTATTCCTCTTTTCGTGACAGACGAGACAAAAAGAATGCATATATTCCAAACAAGAATTTATATAAGCTTAAAGTATATTTCCTTTCCCAATAAAGTTATAACAACATTGGATAGCATGGAATAATTTAATCAAACTGAATTACGAGAAAACAAGTCTTAATCGATTTTCACCATAATTACTAAGTAGTTCAACGATAATGAAGTTTTAATGATAATGATATTTTCTATGAAAGACAAAGAAAAAACTAAAATGTAAAACATAAATGCCCCCGATGCTACTAACACCCCGAGACACAGTTTGGTGAGGATCACATCAGCAGTTCCTGAGAATAGCTAGTTACATTGCATCAGGATGGGACGGGACGGAACGGGACGGATATGGGTAACACTATATGCCCCCCCCCCCCCCCCCCCCCCCCCCCCCCTTTCCATTTCATGGCGGATATGCATACAAATCTTAATGTATACATATCGGATATATTATAAGATAAAGGTATTGGAAATAAAGGTAGGTAACTGTAGAATGATTTACACGCGCCAACTACACACAATTTAACTTTACTCTGTATTTTGGAAACAAATCAATACTGACACTACAGAAGGCTAGCATTCAAGCTTACCACGGATTCAGATAACAGGTTTAAATATCCTTACCTTCCTTATAAGGAAAAAGTTACTTGTATACTAATTTATTTTGTCAAATCTAAGCGTGTCTGACTGAGGTCTGCGCCATTCATGATTATGTAACCTACCCATAAATATCCACCCTGTGCTACCCGATCGCGGATGTTGGTTACCTGTGTATGTCTGTTTTGATGCAAATACAAACAGTAGGTTAAAGTTGGGGTTGTGGGTGAGGGGTACCAAGAGAGGGAGCTGGCGGGTGTAAAGGGCTTTAGTTGGGAACGCGATTGAGATGATAGAAAAGGGCTAGAGGAAGAATCATAACTATTCATGTTAGTAGTCTGATAATTCCGGAGAAGTGTTGGGACCAGGATAAGAAAGTTTTTGGGAGGTGAGTGAGAAACTGAGAGTGACAGACCGGGAAGGGATAGAAAAGCGTGTAAGACTATAGAATTGAGAGAACGAAAAAGTACGGCAGCCTAAAGAGACATCTTGATTTTTATTAATGTTTACTTAATTATGACAAGATAGGTTTATAATGAAATAATTAGCTTGTTATAACGAGATGAGCTTTCTAGGGTACATTGGTAACAGAGGCACATTGGTAACAGGCTCGCTTTTCACCTGGGCGACAGGGGTTCGATTCCCCGACCGGACCTTAAAAGGTATGGGATCGTCTGCCCGACTACATGGATTTCCCCGGGTACTCCGATTTTCCCCCACACCTAATTCCCTCGCATACCTCCATCCGGGCAGCGGGGACACTCGCACAAGAAGTATCGTATTCATGAACCACTTCCGGTAATCTGATTGATTCCGTTGAAAATGGTTTCGAGAAATCGGACCAATCAGAAATGTCGTTTTATAAGGTTTTGGTGTGTTTGGTAAGATCGCAGACCATGGCGATACATGGATGCAGCCATAAATGTATCGTTTCCAGGCGAAGAAGAAATCCATCAATAAGAAGAATGTTGATTGGTCGATGAAAATACATAAAATGTATGAATATTCATGTCAATCCGAAGGTTTTCTAGTGAAACGTAGAGAATAGACGATGGGTATAAAACAGTATGACGGGTTTAATGGACATTAGGACAGGTTTCCTCTGGATTTCCTTAGCATTAGAGTACAGTCCTAGAATGAGTGCATGTTATATGTTAATCTGTGTTAAACCCGCGTATGATTTGTCGACTGACACTATGCTGAGTACTATCATATATCATTACATTTCATTATACCTGTTAGTCACCTGGCAAAAAAATGAAACACCTACTGGAGAGTAAAGCTACTAACAAGGGATAACAACATGTATCACATTAATGATGGCACGTGCAACAACATAATTATGACTGTGTGACGCTAAGACTTATGGCACGAGATTGCCTCGGTAGTGTATATGTACTGTGGAGTCGAAATTCGTTTATTTTCTAGGTATCCGTTTTGTAGTGAACGAGAACTAACACTCGTTTCCATGTCACATTGAGCTCGTTCATTCATTTGACATCACAATTACATAAATACTCATTGTGTTTTAAATCATTGAAGTCGTTTGATAAATTCAATATGACATGGACAAGAATAGCATATCCTTTAATAGAGCAATTTAACACAACCACTTATGACGCTTAGAATTGACTAAACAAGCCCTTTCATCTGGTCACGAGTTCAACATCCACAGTTTAGACACTTTAATTAGCTAACTAAAACCCCTCACCTCTCTCCTGAACACGAGTAAACATCCACAGTTCAGACAATATATTTGGCTAACTAAAACCCCTCACCTCTCTCCTGAACACGAGTTAACATCCACTGTTTAGACGCTATAATTGGCTAACTAAAACCCCTCACCTCTCACCTGAACACGAGTAAACATCCATAGTTCAGACAATATATTTGGCTAACTAAAACCCTCACCTCTCACCTGAACACGAGTAAACATCCACAGTTCAGACAATATATTTGGCTAACTAAAACCCTCACCTCTCTCTTGAACACGAGTAAACATCCACAGTTCAGACACTATATTTGGCTAACTAAAACCCCTCACCTCTCACCTGAACACGAGTAAACATCCACAGTTCAGACGCTGTAATTGGCTAACTAAAAAACCCCACCTCTCTCTTGAACACGAGTAAACATCCACAGTTCAGACACTATATTTGGCTAACTAAAGCCCCTCACCTTTCACCTGAACACGAGCAAACATCCACTGTTTGGACACTATATTTGGCTAACAAAATCCCACCTCTCACCTGAACACGAGCAAACATCCACAGTTCAGACACTATATTTGGCTAACTAAAACCTTTCACCTCTCTCTTGAACACGAGTAAACATCCACAGTTCAGACGCTGTAATTGGCTAACTAAAGCCCCTCACCTCTCACCTGAACACGAGTAAACATCCACAGTTCAGACACTATATTTGGCTAACTAAAGCCCCTCACCTTTCACCTGAACACGAGCAAACATCCACTGTTTGGACACTATATTTGGCTAACAAATCCCCTCACCTCTCTCTTGAACACGGGTAAACATCCACAGTTCAGACACTATATTTGGCTAACTAAAACCTTTCACCTCTCACCTGAACACGAGTGTAACATCCACAGTTCAGACACTATATTTGGCTAACTAAAACTCTTCACCTCTCTCTTGAGCACGAGTAAACATCCACAGTTCAGACACTATATTTGGCTAACTAAAACCCCTCACCTCTCACCTGAACACGAGTAAACATCCACTGTTTAGACGCTTTGGAATATGTACTTAGTAGTTTATCCATATCAAACGGAATAGGCGAGTATTCGGCATAATTAGAATGAGAACAGTGGACATGCTCTGAATCTACCATCTTTGAGTAACGTATTACGAATTTTTCCCTTTAGGGCCTCATCAATTGTAACAGTCCTCAATATGAAAGACATCCCGAACAATAGTACTATTATTTAGAACATAAAACAGTAGATATTTATATCTGCTGGTTTTCGGAGATGCAGTTTGAGGAAATTCATGGATAATATTATGATCGATGTCATCATCTGTTTCTGTGTTCGATATAAATTCATTGAATGATGATATGCCTAGTTGATTCATTGTGAACACCGCGGTTGTCATTTAGACAACCTGGCATTACCTGTAATGACCTAGAATAACATGGCGGTTGACGTCAATGAAGGAGAAGACCAGAAGGCACACAAGAGCCTCATTGTAGTCTGCCTTGTGCATAGTAATTATTTCAGCGTGAAATGTTTGAGGAGAAAAAACAACTATGGATAAAATAACAAAACCGGAATCCGAGCGAACCGGGAGATCTTGTTCAACAAGTAAGTTTACAGTAGCGTTTGCCCATCTTAAGTCAAACAAGACTGGGTCAATCGCCGGTCAATCGACGGCGACCAGGTACTGCAATAATTTAGAATTCAGTGGTAAAATAATCAGCATACTGTTTGATGACGTATAGAGTATATAATAATGATAATAAGCGCCTCCCCCTAAGTTCCCACCGTGTCACCCGGTCAACCAGAACGCCCGTAGGCGTTTTACACATAAATGATTACCGTCACTGTCTCGTGGTTTACATAACTAATAAATCAGCAGGTTAGAGTTGTCCTCAAGGTCACGTGATGTGACCCCGACGAACTGACTTAGTCTGCAATGTCTAGTTTATCATTATATTTCACTTGTAACCTGCAAAGGAGTTAGAATTAATGTGGAACAAGTTTATAAACGAATCCAAATAGATTATTTTATTTATTTTGTTTTCACCTCTGCTATGGAATAGTACATTGGCCACAGTACAGTTTTATAAATCAAGAATACTATTGTCTAAAATAGTTTTATAAATAAAGAATATTATTGTCCAAAATAGTTTAATCAATTAAGAATATTATTGTCCAAAATAGTTTTATAAATCAAGAATGTTATTGTAGAAATCAAGAATACCATTGTCTAAAACAGTGTTATAAATAAAGAATATTATTGTCCAAAATAGTTTAATCAATCAAGAATATTAATGTCCAAAATAGTTTTATAAATCAAGAATGTTATTGTCCAAAATAGCATTATATTGATCAAGAATACTATTGTCCAAAGTAGCTTTATAAATCAAGAATATTATTGTCCAAATTAGCTTTAAAAATGAAGAATATTATCGTCCAAAATAGTTTTATTAAACAAGAATATTATTGTAGAATATTGTTATCCAAAACAGCTTTATAAATCAAGAATATTATTGTCCAAAACAGCTTTATAAATCAAGAATATTATTGTCCAAAATAGCGTTATAAATAAACAATACTACAGTCTGAAATATCTCAAGCGAAAGTTGAATATAGTTTTGGAATGGAATTGCTTCATTTACCCAGAAGACTGCTACTGTCCGCAGTATTTTATCCGGAAATATTTTGCTGTGGTTTGCTTTATTATTTCTTGTAATTATACAGGAAGTTTCTTGTTGATTCGAGAATGATGCACAAAAAAAAAAACTAAAAAAAAACCCAACAAATTATGTGCGTAGGATACCTGAACATGCACCAGATTGCAGGCAGATAGCTGTACAAGATTATACATAGATAGTTGCGCAAGTGGCATTGTTCGCGCTCGTTCTAACAGAATATCGCTCATTATAAATGTACTGGATTAATCTATTTACACAACACTACTTTACAGTGTTAATGTACATGTATACAACAACATACATACATACTTGTTTTTGTTTTTATCACCGCCAAAAAAACATCACAACAATGTCTCGACATGTCACAGTTAACCTACCACGGCAGGCTATATCGCCGCACCTGTTTTAGCTAACGATTCAGATAGCACCAGATATTTTATGCGGGCGAATACTACCAGTTGTTCAACATATAAAGCAGTTTATTATGTGTACGTCCGAACCGTAAACGACTATTATAGTACACATCAAAATCAATATCACATTTGTTAGTTAATTTTTAGACAAATTAGTTAAACCTAACACGGGTTAGTTAATCTTTACACAGGTTAGTTAAACCTTACACAGGTTAGTTAATCTTTACACAGGTTAGTTAATCTTTACATATCATTGATCAACCGTATTTGATAAACTTTACAAATGTTAGTAAATCTTTATACATGTTTGAAAAACTTTACACATGTTTGATAAACTCAACACATGTAGTTTAGCTTAACAATTTAAAAAAAAATACACATGTTATATAAACTTAACACATTTTAGCTAAACTTCACTGATTTTCAATCATAAATTTAAAATTTACACACGTTAGTTAACTTAACAAATTTCAGATAAACTTTACGCATGTTAATTGTACTTAACACATGTTAGCTAAATTTTACCCATTTCAATTACTTTACACGTTTTATTAAAACTTCACACATTTTTGTTTAACTTTGCACATTTCAGATACTTTACAAATTTTAGTTAAAAGATTTAATCAAACTGTACATACTCACAATGAAATAAACTTTTTCTGTATCACACATTCTTGTGAATATAGCATATTTAATAGATATTACATTGTCTTCTTACATATTTTAATCGAAATCACAGCCATGTTGATATCACAACTTTTAATCTGTACTTCATATTCTTCTAAAACATTTAGTCAAATACTGTATTACACATTCCTTTGAGCATTAAAAATATTTATCAAAATGCACATTCTAGTTAATATAACATATTTTTATTCAATATACATCTTATAAAACAACACTGTTTCTTTTCATTCTTAGATATTCAAGATTTTAATATTCATATCGACATTACACATAAATCTTATCAACAGTCGGCAATAATGTTGCCAATTCTAATAATCATCATATTCAGCATGATTTACCCCAGTAACCAGGACACGTGTGTGGCAATATTTGTTTACATTCCCCAATCCCGTTGCTGTTACAAACGGGGTCCGCCATAGACGTTTGATTGACACGTGTATGAGCATCTGTTTCTTATTATTCCACCATCGTAGTAATTAACCTACCGACGCCCTGACAGGTAATACACACGTGATATATCCCTGTCAGGTAATACATACGTGATATATCCCTGTCAGGTAATACATACGTGATATATCCCTGTCAGGTAATACACACGTGATATATCCCTGTCAGGTAGTACACACGTGATATATCCCTGTCAGGTAATACATACGTGATATATCCCTGTACAGGTAATACATACGTGATATATCCCTGTACAGGTAATACATCCTGTGATATATCTCTGTCAGGTAATACAGACTTGATATATCCCTGTCAGGTAATACACACGTGATATATCCCTGGCAGGTAATACATACGTGATACCTGTCAGGTAATACATACGTGATATATCCCTGTCAGGTAATACACACGTGATATATCCCTGGCAGGTAATACATACGTGATATATACCTGTCAGGTAATATACACACGTGATATATCCCTGTCAGGTAATATATACGTGATATATCCCTGTCAGGTAATACATACGTGATATATCCTGTCAGGTAATACATACGTGATATATCCCTGTCAGGTAATACATACGTGATATATCCCTGTCAGGTAATACACACGTGATATATCCCTGTCAGGTGATACACACGTGATATATCCCTGTCAGGTAACACATACGTGGTATATCCCTGTCAGGTAATAACCACGTGATATATCCCTGTCAGGTAATACATACGTGATATATCCCTGTCAGGTAATACACACGTGATATATCCCTGTCAGGTAATACATACATGATATCCCTGTCAGGTAATACATACGTGATATATCCCTGTCAGGTAATACATACGTGATATATCCCTGTCAGGTAATACATACGTGATATATCCCTGTCAGGTAATACATCCGTGATATATCCCTGTCAGGCAATACACACGTGATATATCCCTGTCAGGTAATACATACGTGATATATCCCTGTCAGGTAATACATACGTGATATATCCCTGTCAGGTAATATATACGTGATATATCCCTGTCAGGTAATACATACGTGATATACCCCTGTCAGGTAATACACACGTGATATATCCCTGTCAGGTAATACATACGTGATATATCCCTGTCAGGTAATACACACGTGATATATCCCTGTCAGGTAAAACATACGTGATATATCCCTGTCAGGTAATACATCCGTGATATATCTCTGTCAGGTAATACACACTTGATATATCCCTGTCAGGTAATACACACGTGATATATCCCTGTCAGGTAATGCATACGTGATATATCCCTGTCAGGTAAAACATACGTGATATATCCCTGTCAGGTAATACTTACGTGATATATCACTGTCAGGTGATACACACGTGATATATCCCCGACAGGTAATACACACGTGATAGATCCCTGTCAGGTAATACATACGTGATATATCCCCGACAGGTAATACATCCGTGATATATCCCTGTCAGGTAATACATACGTGATATATCCCTGTCAGGTAATACACACGTGGTATATCCCTGTCAGGTAATACACACGTTATATATCCCTGTCAGGTAATACATACGTGATATATCCCTGACAGGTAATACATACGTGATATATCCCTGTCAGGTAATACACATGTGATATATCTCTGTCAGGTAATACAGACTTGATATATCCCTGTCAGGTAATACACACGTGATATATCCCTGGCAGGTAATACATACGTGATATATCCCTGTCAGGTAATACACACGTGATATATCCCTGGCAGGTAATACATACGTGATACCTGTCAGGTAATACATACGTGATATATCCCTGTCAGGTAATACACACGTGATATATCCCTGGCAGGTAATACATACGTGATACCTGTCAGGTAATACATACGTGATATATCCCTGTCAGGTAATACACACGTGATATATCCCTGGCAGGTAATACATACGTGATATATACCTGTCAGGTAATATACACACGTGATATATCCCTGTCAGGTAATATATACGTGATATATCCCTGTCAGGTAATACATACGTGATATATCCTGTCAGGTAATACATACGTGATATATCCCTGTCAGGTAATACATACGTGATATATCCCTGTCAGGTAATACACACGTGATATATCCCTGTCAGGTGATACACACGTGATATATCCCTGTCAGGTAACACATACGTGATATATCCCTGTCAGGTAATAACCACGTGATATATCCCTGTCAGGTAATACATACGTGATATATCCCTGTCAGGTAATACACACGTGATATATCCCTGTCAGGTAATACATACATGATATCCCTGTCAGGTAATACATACGTGATATATCCCTGTCAGGTAATACATACGTGATATATCCCTGTCAGGTAATATATACGTGATATATCCCTGTCAGGTAATACATCCGTGATATATCCCTGTCAGGTAATACACACGTGATATATCCCTGTCAGGTAATACATACGTGATATATCCCTGTCAGGTAATACATACGTGATATATCCCTGTCAGGTAATATATACGTGATATACCCCTGTCAGGTAATACACACGTGATATATCCCTGTCAGGTAATACATACGTGATATATCCCTGTCAGGTAATACACACGTGATATATCCCTGTCGGGTAAAACATACGTGATATATCCCTGTCAGGTAATACATCCGTGATATATCTCTGTCAGGTGATACACACTTGATATATCCCTGTCAGGTAATACACACGTGATATATCCCTGTCAGGTAACACACACGTGATATATCCTTGTCAGGTAAAACATACGTGATATATCCCTGTCAGGTAATACATCCGTGATATATCTCTGTCAGGTAATACACACTTGATATATCCCTGTCAGGTAATACACACGTGATATATCCCTGTCAGGTAATACATACGTGATATATCCCTGTCAGGTAATACATCCGTGATATATCTCTGTCAGGTAATACACACGTGATATATCTCTGTCAGGTAATACACACTTGATATATCCCTGTCAGGTAATACACACGTGATATATCCCTGTCAGGTAAGACATACGTGATGTATCCCTGTCAGGTAATACACACGTGATATATCCCTGTCAGGTAATAAATACGTCATATATATCCCTGTCAGGTAATACATCCGTGATATATCTCTGTCAGTTAATACATACGTGATACCTGTCAGTGATACACACGTGATATATCCCTGTCAGGTATTACACACGTGATATATCCCTGTCAGGTAATACATACGTGATATATCCCTGTCAGTTAATACATACGTGATACCTGTCAGTGATACACACGTGATATATCCCTGTCAGGTAATATGTAGGTGATATATCCCTGTCAGGTAATACACACGTCATATATCCCTTTCAGGTAATACACATGTGATATATCTCTGTCAGGTAATACAGACTTGATATATCCCTGTCAGGTAATACACACGTGATATATCCCTGGCAGGTAATACATACGTGATATATCCCTGTCAGGTAATACACACGTGATATATCCCTGGCAGGTAATACATACGTGATACCTGTCAGGTAATACATACGTGATATATCCCTGTCAGGTAATACACACGTGATATATCCCTGACAGGTAATACATACGTGATATATACCTGTCAGGTAATATACACACGTGATATATCCCTGTCAGGTAATAACCACGTGATATATCCCTGTCAGGTAATACATACGTGATATATCCCTGTCAGGTAATACACACGTGATATATCCCTGTCAGGTAATACATACATGATATCCCTGTCAGGTAATACATACGTGATATATCCCTGTCAGGTAATACATACGTGATATATCCCTGTCAGGTAATATATACGTGATATATCCCTGTCAGGTAATACATCCGTGATATATCCCTGTCAGGTAATACACACGTGATATATCCCTGTCAGGTAATATATACGTGATATATCCCTGTCAGGTAATACATCCGTGATATATCCCTGTCAGGTAATACACACGTGATATATCCCTGTCAGGTAATACATACGTGATATATCCCTGTCAGGTAATACATACGTGATATATCCCTGTCAGGTAATATATACGTGATATACCCCTGTCAGGTAATACACACGTGATATATCCCTGTCAGGTAATACATACGTGATATATCCCTGTCAGGTAATACACACGTGATATATCCCTGTCAGGTAAAACATACGTGATATATCCCTGTCAGGTAATACATCCGTGATATATCTCTGTCAGGTAATACACACTTGATATATCCCTGTCAGGTAATACACACGTGATATATCCCTGTCAGGTAATACACACGTGATATATCCCTGTCAGGTAAAACATACGTGATATATCCCTGTCAGGTAATACATCCGTGATATATCTCTGTCAGGTTATACACACTTGATATATCCCTGTCAGGTAATACACACGTGATATATCCCTGTCAGGTAATACATACGTGATATATCCCTGTCAGGTAATACATCCGTGATATATCTCTGTCAGGTAATACACACTTGATATATCCCTGTCAGGTAATACACACGTGATATATCCCTGTCAGGTAAGACATACGTGATGTATCCCTGTCAGGTAATACACACGTGATATATCCCTGTCAGGTAATACATACGTGATATATCCCTGTCAGTTAATACATACGTGATACCTGTCAGTGATACACACGTGATATATCCCTTTCAGGTAATACTTACGTGATATATCACTGTCAGGTGATACACACGTGATATATCCCTGTCAGGTAATACATACGTGATATATCCCTGTCAGGTAATACACACGTGATATATCCCTGTCAGGTAATACACACGTGATATATCCCCGCCAGGTAATACATACGTGATATATCCCTGTCAGGTAATACTTACGTGATATATCACTGTCAGGTGATACACACGTGATATATCTCTGTCAGGTAATACACACTTGATATATCCCTGTCAGGTAATACACACGTGATATATCCCTGTCAGGTAATGCATACGTGATATATCCTTGTCAGGTAATACACACGTGATATATCACTGTCAGGTAATACACACGTGATATATCCCTGTCAGGTAATACATACGTGATATATCCCTGTCAGGTAAGACATACGTGATATATATCCCTGTCAGGTAATACACACGTGATATATCCCTGTCAGGTAATATGTAGGTGATATATCCCTGTCAGGTAATACACACGTGATATATCCCTTTCAGGTAATACTTACGTGATATATCACTGTCAGGTGATACACACGTGATATATCCCTGTCAGGTAATACATACGTGATATATCCCTGTCAGGTAATACACACGTGATATATCCCTGTCAGGTAATACACACGTGATATATCCCTGCCAGGTAATACATACGTGATATATCCCTGTCAGGTAATACTTACGTGATATATCACTGTCAGGTGATACACACGTGATATATCTCTGTCAGGTAATACACACTTGATATATCCCTGTCAGGTAATACACACGTGATATATCCCTGTCAGGTAATGCATACGTGATATATCCTTGTCAGGTAATACACACGTGATATATCACTGTCAGGTAATACACACGTGATATATCCCTGTCAGGTAATACATACGTGATATATCCCTGTCAGGTAATACATACGTGATATATCCCTGTCAGGTAATACATCCGTGATATATCTCTGTCAGGTAATACACACTTGATATATCCCTGTCAGGTAATACACACGTGATATATCTCTGTCAGGTATTACACACGTGATAAATCCTTGTCATGTAATACACACGTGATATATCTCTGTCAGGTAATACACACTTGATATATCCCTGTCAGGTAATACACACGTGATATATCCCTGTCAGGTAAGACATACGTGATATATCCCTGTCAGGTAATACACACGTGATATATCCCTGTCAGGTAATACATACGTGATATATCCCTGTCAGGTAATACATCCGTGATATATCTCTGTCAGGTAATACACACTTGGTATATCCCTGTCAGGTAATACACACGTGATATATCCCTGTCAGGTATTACACACGTGATATATCCCTGTCAGGTAATACATACGTGATATATCCCTGTCAGTTAATACATACGTGATACCTGTCAGTGATACACACGTGATATATCCCTGTCAGGTAATATGTAGGTGATATATCCCTGTCAGGTAATACACACGTGATATATCCCTTTCAGGTAATACTTACGTGATATATCACTGTCAGGTGATACACACGTGATATATCCCTGTCAGGTAATACATACGTGATATATCCCTGTCAGGTAATACACACGTGATATATCCCTGTCAGGTAATACACACGTGATATATCCCTGCCAGGTAATACATACGTGATATATCCCTGTCAGGTAATACACACGTGATATATCCCTGTCAGGTAATACATACGTGATAGCCTATGATAGCCTATATCCTGTCAGGTAATACATACGTGATATATCCCTGTCAGGTAAAACATACGTGATATATCCCTGCCATGTACTATGTAGGTGATATATCCCTGTCAGGTAATACATACGTGATATATCCTGTCAGGTAATACACACGTGATATATCCCTGTCAGGTAATACATACGTGATATATCCCTGTCAGGTAATACACACGTGATATATCCCTGTCAGGTAATACACACGTGATATATCGTTGTCAATACAATGGCTGGTCAGTCAGATAGATACACATGCATATACAATCTTAAAATTTTGTTGTTTTTTTCCTACCGGATAAATCTCTTTAAAGTGACACATTTTGTCGTTGAAGTTGAGCGCTTTCCCAAGTGAAGAAGGCTACGTTTTATTATACATGCTTACAGTGAAATGAGTCAGATGGCATTATCAGCCCTCAATTTGACTCTGCACTGTACTTTATATTGTGTTGATATCAGAGACCCATACACCATGATATACGTCTCCGGATGATATATATTTAACACCAATATTCCTCAATATTAAAGCGTCACAAGAATTTGAGGAAAGTTTATTAACTAAGATTTTCTTCACAATGAAAATTGATATTAAGTAATGTTTTAAGTTTGATCAATCATTCTCGGGATCCATCCCTACCCCTCGAGTAATGATAAACAACGGGGTGTGCGATGGTGGAACATTATCACTGCAATGACCGACCTACGATCAAGGGGAAATAACTCGTGCTTATTTCTTTGCAAACGTCCCTGGTTTCAATTTATTATGCTACGATTTCTTCAGTCGGATATTAGGTTTGGGGAGCAAGTTTGTTTGTTTGCTGTTTTTATTCTATCCAAAATATAACCTTAATATACGTTACATAAGACTAACTTCTAAGCAGACCGTGTTCTCATATAACAAAACCACACACACCCCACCCTGAAATATATTTATGACAGGATCAATTAAGCTAAAGAGAAGTTCTCTCGAGCTGAGCAGGATATTGCGGTGGTATCTTCATGGAATAACTTTCTCCAAACCAATTTCGTTATGTCGAATGACATTTACATTTGACCCTTGTTTTTGAAAATTAATATGGTTTATTTACCCTCATGTGTAAATAGAACAAGTAAAGGACAGTTTTATCATCTTCGTATGGTGTGCTTTTTTCCTAATCGTGCCAAAGGTAATTCTGTAAATTCAACCTTAGTCACATTGACTTTTAAAACCCGTTTCTGAAATCAGTATAGGGTTCCTTCCTCAGCTAACCCTCTCCAATAGTGGCGTAGTTTTCGCTTGATCTATTTTTCATCGGAAACAGAAGCCGAAGACAGAGATGCCTGGAACTTCCTTGAAGGCAATATTAATATTCTTTATTTAGCTGATCCTACGATTGGCTGTGTGTCGCACATTGATGGACATTTATGAAATCAGGAAGTTGTGAACAAAATCGATATAATTCTGTGGTGTGTGCGACTGCATTTTTGCTTTAGATTTACAATTATCCAACCAACGTATGCCTGGCCATTTTTATTTCAAAATTGCCAATCATCCATTATAATGATTCATCGTCGACTGCTGCTGTGATTGCGATACAAGACAGCATATTTTCAGTACTTATATACATACATTGAAAAGTCCAATGTATGGTTGTAAAGACCAAATAATTATAATTGTTTGAATGGTATAAATATAAAACATACCCGTGTTCCTTCGTCGCCTCCTTAGTAACCATTTCCTTAGCCCGAGTTGTCTTTGACCCCGACACCATGTCCGGTGTAGGGGCCCTACACCAGACATGGTGACAGGGCCAAAGACAACTCGGGCTACCATTTCCTATGTACGGGTATGTCAGCGTTTTGGTACATTTATGTACAGATGTTTCATGCCAAATATAGTCAAAACCCATTCGGCAGTTCTTAAAAAAAAGACGATGACAACAGATTTTGCATAAATGTCAAAGCTTTCTGACGAATTTTGAGTTTTATAAAACAATAAAAAATTTGAAGATTACAATAGCACTTCCCTGGTAAATATTGATCACAATTTTGTTTATTTTATTTCATTTTTTTTACCTGGTGACATAATGAAGTAATTCGATTAAATAAAACTTTATCGACCGAGTTTTGATTATCTCTCTACAATTCCGATAACATACCAAGCCAGCTCGGCGACACCACACATGCAGTTATTCCAACGCCTGACTGCTGTTTGCCAACTCCCAGGCTACATACTATGTCGTTGGCTTCATACCCTGCCCGACTCCGACGACTACCATCTGTCAGAAATTGTCCGTCCGTCGTCCAGAGCTACGTTATCGCAAATTATGAACAAATCGGTCCTCCTGTGACCTTGAATATGGGGTCAAGGTCATTTCTTTTCAAAACATCCTAGAAACCAAATATTTGATTCTAGGTGAGTTTTTGATAAGTCTTAAAGCTTCCGTGGCAGATGACTTTAAACAAGAGGCTCAGAGGGCCTGCATCCCTCACTTGGATATTTCAGTAATCCTGGCAAGTTATATTACAATTTATTTCCTATTTTGAGCTGCCTCTCCCAATAATGGTTCAAATCAAATGTGGATCGAATCCTGTCATTCGCAAAGATGAAGGTTTACATATATATTTATTCCCCCTGTTGGAACCCCTCCCCTCCAGCCCCAGAGGAAGCCACGTGCATCCTCCGTTTATATACCTGTTGGATCTCCTTTGCCCAATAATGCCTTTAACCAAAGTTCATCAAATCCATTCAGGACTAGTAGCGATTTAAACGTTCCAGTCCCATGGGAACCATACCTTCGTTTATATAGCATTGTATCTCCTTTGCCCAATATCGTTCCAGGCAAAATTTCATCAAAATTTTTTCAGTCGTTCAGGTCTAGTTGCGATTGAAATGATTAACCTCAATTTCCCCTGTTGAACCCTGCCCCTCCCACCAAAGGGGAGCCACACTCTCTGTTTATACAACATTGGATCTCCTTTGTCAGATACTGCTCCTGACCAAATTTCATCAAAATCTCAATGCATGCGTTTCATTATCTAATTCTAATTGGTGGAATTAATGCAAATAAATTCTGTAATATCAATAATTTGAGAAGGCGATATCAGAAGTTCAAATGAATCAGACAACACTAATTTAGATTGACCCATATGCATTCATAAAGATATAAATCAAACAGTCTAGCTTTGATACCACTTATTACGGATTCAAATTTAGAATAATATTAATATCTTACAAGAGATATCCCATCTGAAACACATCTGAATCAAAATCGCAATTGCACAAAATTCAATAAAATCCATCTGGCTTGAGACAAGTTTGCTCTAGTCAGAACCCAAGTAAGAAGTTCCAGTATTATATAAATATGTATATAGAAATAATAGTGATATTCTAATATTTTTTTTTTAATCCTTACATTTTTAATATGTTGAAATGTATGACTTTGAATTTGAAATAAAATATGGTTTAAACAAAATAGAGATAACAAAATTCCATTCTCAAAATCAAAGATGGCCACTATGTTTTCCTGATCAAAAATCTTAATTCTAATGGCACAACTAGGGACCAAGGGGAACCTAGACATGAAGTTTGAGGAATATCCCTCTAGTACTTTTTGAGAAACAGCAATAACAAATATTGTTGATGGATGGACGAGTCAGACAACGGACCACGGACGCAGGGCGATTTGAAAAGCTCACCATCCAAAATTCTTATGATGGACAATGTGGTAGAGCAGCCATGGCCAGACGACACAAACCTTACTCCCTCCTATAAAAGTGATATTTTTCACTAGAGAAATACATTTGTCTGAATATCACTTTTTCTGATTTGACCAATCAAAAACAGCAGGGATCGACGCTAACAGTAGACCGACAGCCCTGAGCTGATAGGAATCTGGTCGAGCTGCCAGAATGTCCAGACCAGCTTAATGTCCAGTTTAAGTTTTCTTCATTTACTTCAATAATTTGATTTTCAAAACTTTGTTTTTATAAAACTATTTGGTGTAATAATATCTAATATTTTTATGCTCATCAAAATAAACTAGACCGCAGGAAACTGCATCTTAAATTTGATTCATTTGCTCAGACTTTGGGTTAGGGGCTGTAGGGACATGCCCCCAAATCTGCCAGGAGGGGCGCCCGGCCTTACCACTGGCAGTCAGGGCTGCCTCATTTCAAAACCTGGCAGCCCATGCCAGTGGTCTGTCAGGTCAATTAAGTTAGCGTCAACCCCTGTACTCCCTACCCATGGGGCAGCGGTGGCCGAGTGGTTAAGGTGTCCCGACACTTTATCACTAGCCCTAGGCCTCCACCTCTGGGTTGCGAGTTCGAAAGTTATGTGTGGGGCAGTTGCCAGGTACTGAACATAGGCCGTTACTTTTTCTCCAGATACTCCGGCTTTCCTCCAACTCCAAAACCTGGCACATCCTTAAATGACCCTGGCTGTTAGTAGGACATTAAACAAAACAAACCAAACCCTACCCATGTCAGTTTGTTTCGGCAGTCTGTGCTGACTGCTGTCATGGCTGTGTCATTGGGCAAGACATTTACCTCTAATTACTCTGGATGGCATGCAATGGGCCTGCCATATGTTTTTCAGTGACATATAGTCACCAACTACTACAAGGCGACTCTGTCTCAAAATAACCCTGGCTGTTCACAGGGTGATAAACCAAGCAAACAAACGAACCACTGACCAGGTTACAAGGTGTATTAAAAGGCCACTTAATCTACAGAAGAGCCAATAGAATTTGTATCTTCTGACCCTTGGTGCCACTTGTCATTATTCCTCATTTAAATTTCCACAACTGTGTTATGCACATGTATATAATTCTAGCCTATGGCATATATTTTAAACATTAAAAAAAGGACAAGCTCCAATATTGTGTATAGGTAAAAAAAGAGATTTAATGACAGAAAACTACTTCAAATATCTTAGCATTTTGTGCAAGATTTTCTCTTAAACTGATGCATGAATTGATACTGACATATTCTAAACATTTGTGCTCCTTAAATATTGTGCAGATTTCACATAAACGTGCAAGATTACAATATTCAATACAAAATTCCATACCAGACCTACTTTTACACTGAAAGATTACTGTTTTAACAAAAAATAACATCTGCCGGATCGCTAAATTTATCTTTTCAGTATAGATACTACTTGTAGATCTATGGTGAAGTAAAATTTAGTATTATTCCGTGAGCACCGAGCACATAGTTCAGAGTGTTTCACTTTAGCTGCAGAATATTGCCTACAAATTAAATAATAAATGATGTACTCAATAATAATAATCATCATGGAATAATTTCTTACTATCTAAATTCTAATGCTATATATATATATCTACGTATACCATACATACCAGATATATCTTACTTCAGCGATAACATTTAAGACATAAAAAATTAAATAATTAAAAACTAATTTCACTATGACCTTTACTTATAGATGATAGCCTGACTGAAGCAGCCTATAAATTAACAGCAGAACATGTGGCTTTACAGAAAAACATTTTATGAAATCCAATATGTATACTAGTATAAATGTAAATGATGATAAACAAATATATGTATATCAATGCAGTAAACACATTGATGAAAAACTTTCCTCACAAGTTTTAAGACAGTATAATATCAGTGACAGCAAAAGTAACAAACGTCTGTGGCTGATTAAGAGAAAAACAAATTTCTAAATGTCTTGTGAGGCTATGGCAGCATGCAAATGCAGTTCTAAATTAAAACAGCCAATTATTTTAGTTTGACAGATTTGTTGAATCATTTCCAAGATACTTTTTTCGAGTTCCGATTAAAAAAGTACAGAATTGAACTGATCAAATTCAATGATAACTTGGTACCATCATGATCACTGGTTTGTCAATATGTAGACACTCAGCTGGGAGGAAACAAACAGGTGCAGTCCACATACTCATGATGAAATAAGGGTCAATAACTTCACTATTCTGTCGTCAACACAATTGTCAAGTTGTAGCAGTAACAAAACCTGCATTGCAGACAGTTCAGTTCATTACCTCTGTCCAATATTCAGTTCTTAGCCAAATAAATACTTCAAAATGTATATATCTGCAGGAAAAGTTTTGGAGACCACATAAAATAAGAATGGACAAGGTTACCACTTCAAAATGTCATTTGATCTATCATCAATGCTGAACTTTGTCTTGGACCTAAGCGCCTAATTGTCCTGTTCAATTTCTTGTTCTTGATCCTGATCTTGTTCACTATTTTCAGTTGTCCAGAGAGTCAAGTTGTCACGCAAAAGCTGCATTATGAGTGTGCTGTCTTTGTATGACTCTTGATCCAGAGTATCCAATTCTGCTATGGCTTCATCAAATGCTGCTTTAGCTAGATGGCAAGCTTTTTGGGGCTCATTAATTATCTCATAGTAAAAGACAGAGAAATTTAAAGCCAGTCCCAATCTGCTTTGGTTAGTTGGATGCATTGTTTCCGTTGCTAATTTGAAAGCTTCCGTGTATGCCGCTTCAGCTTTATCCACAACTTCTAATTTCTTATCTGCAGTAGCAAATTCTGCCATATAACGAAGACAGTCGCCTTTCATTTTTTTTAAAAATACCTGGCTGTCTTTTTTTTTGCACATTTCGGGAGAAGATCTAAGTCGAGTAAATTCAATACGTCAGTGCAAATTTTCGATAATTCCTGTTCGATCTGTTCCCGGAACTCTTTGACGATGTGGTTGTCTGGGGACTTCGCTTCTTGCATATTTACCATTCTCCATGACGATCGCCTAGCACCAACAACGTTTTTATGGAATAATTTAGTTAATTTGACACTTTTGGCCCTGCAAATCAGCCAAGGGGGTTAGTCAGGGCCAGCATGTGCATACCATCAAACTGTCATCTCGACCTGATACCCGGGTAATTTTAACCAAGTTAGAATGAGTTCAAACAAATGATACTCAAAAATGTGATTTCCCTATATAAACTATAGTCAAGTTTACACCCTCACAAGGGGCAAACACGAGACCTAATGTCATGAAATTCACGAGACCTAATGTCATGAAATTCACAAGTTTGGTAAAACATCTTAACACCCTTCCATCTATGAAGAGAATTTGGTTCTACTATATTTGGGTCTTGAGAAAATGTCTTTTAAAATTTCAGTTAATTTGACCCTATTGGCCCCACTCTTCAGGCCTCCGAGGGTTGAGGACCATATAATTCACAATTTTGGTTGACCTTTGGCCATGGAAGGTTTCTACAAAATTTTATTGAAATTGGTTAAGAGGTTTCTGAGAAGTCGAAAATGAAACTGTTTAAGGAGGGTAGGCGGACGCAGACAAAAGGCAATTAGAATAGATCACTTGAGACTCAGGTGAGGTGAACTAAAAAGGGTTGAACTGTTGAACTATGTGTAATGGTACCTTTGCACCATATAACTATATCTTATGTCAAGATCTTTCCCAAAACGCTCAGAACTTCAAAATACATTTGATTATTTCCTGTAAAAATTGATTAACAATTGATCAGGATCAGACATATAGGAGCTGAAGGTTATACAATGCCTCTTCTTTATGAAAAGTCAGACAAGCTAAATGGCAACACTAAATTCAAAACAAGACAATTTGTCAAATTTATACTTATCTAATGCTGGATTATTGCCAAATGATGAATTTGTGCAGTAACTAATTTTAGATATATACATCATATTCAATAAGGAATAGTGTCTGTGTAAAAAAAATTACTATTGCAAATTATAAACCTGCTGGTTACAATTGTAAAAGATAAGCTTTATTCCGAAATAGCATCCGGTGACACCATGTATACTATGCATGTGTTTCATTATCTAATTCCAATTGGTGGAATTAATGTGAATAAATTCTTTAATATCAATAATTTGAGAAGGCGATATCAGAAGTTCAAATGAATCAGACAACACTAATTTAGATCGACCCATTCATAAAGATATAAATCAAACAGTCTAGCTTTGATACCACTTATTACGGATTCAAATTTAGAATAATATTAATATCTTACAAGAGATATCCCATCTGAAACACATCTGAATCAAAATCGCAATAGCACAAAATTCAATAAAATACATCTGGCTTGAGACAAGTTTGCTCTAGTCAGAACCCAAGTAAAAAGTTCCAGTATTATATAAATATATAGAAATAATAGAGATATTCTAATATTTTTTTTTGAATCCTTACATTTTTAATATGTTGAAATGTATGACTTTGAATTTGAAATAAAATATGGTTTAAACTAAATAGAGATAACTAAATTCCATTCTCAAAATCCAAGATGGCCACTATGTTTTCCTGATCAAAAATCTTAATTCTAATGGCACAACTAGGGACCAAGGGGAACCTACACTTGAAGTTTGAGGAATATCCCTCTAGTACTTTTTGAGAAACAGCAATAACAAATATTGTTGATGGATGGACGAGTCGGACAACGGACCACGGATGCAGGGCGATTTGAAAAGCTCACCATCCAAAATTCTTATGATGGACAATGTGGTAGAGCAGCCATGGCCAGACGACACAAACCTTACTCCCTCCTATGAAAGTGATATTTTTCACTAGAGAAATACATTTGTCTGAATATCACTTTTTCTGATTTGACCAATCAAAAACAGCAGGGATCGACGCTAACAGTAGACCGGCAGCCCTGAGCTGATAGGAATCTGGTCGAGCTGCCAGAATGTCCAGACCAGCTTAATGTCCAGTTTAAGTTTTCTTCATTTACTTCAATAATTTGATTTTCAAAACTTTGTTTTTATAAAACTCTTTGGTGTAATAATATCTAATATTTTTATGCTCATCAGAATAACCTAGACCGCAGGAAACTGCATCTAAAATTCAATTGTTTTGCTCAGACTTGGGGTTAGGGGCTGTAGGGACATGCCCCCAAATCTGCCAGGAGGGGCTTCACCACTGGCAGTCAAGGCTGCCTGATTTCAAAACCTGGCAGCCCATGCCAGTGGTCTGTCAGGTCAATTAAGTTAGTGTCAACCCCTGTACTCCCTACCCATGGGGCAGCGGTGGCCGAGTGGTTAAGGTGTCCCCGACACTTTATCACTAGCCCTAGGCCTCCACCTCTGGGTTGCCCCCAAATCTGCCAGGAGGGGCTTCACCACTGGCAGTCAAGGCTGCCTGATTTCAAAACCTGGCAGCCCATGCCAGTGGTCTGTCAGGTCAATTAAGTTAGTGTCAACCCCTGTACTCCCTACCCATGGGGCAGCGGTGGCCGAGTGGTTAAGGTGTCCCCGACACTTTATCACTAGCCCTAGGCCTCCACCTCTGGGTTGCGAGTTCGAAACTTATGTGGGGCAGTTGCAAGGTACTGACCGTAGGCCGTTACTTTTTCTCCAGATACTCCGGCTTTCCTCCCAACTCCAAAACCTGGCACATCCTTAAATGACCCTGGCTGTTAGTAGGACATTAAACAAAACAAACCAAACCCTACCCATGTCAGTTTGTTTCGGCAGTCTGTGCTGACTGCTGTCATGGCTGTGTCATTGGGCAAGACATTTACCTCTAATTACTCTGGATGGCATGCAATGGGCCTGCCATATGTTTTTCAGTGACATATAGTCACCAACTACTACAAGGCGACTCTGTCTCAAAATAACCCTGGCTGTTCACAGGGTGATAAACCAAGCAAACAAACAAACCACTGACCAGGTTACAAGGTGTATTAAAAGGCCACTTAATCTACAGAAGGGCCATGCCATTAGAATTTGTATCTTCCGACCCTTGGTGCCACTTGTCATTATTCCTCATTTAAATTTCCACAACTCTAGCCTATGGCATATATTTTAAACATTAAAAAAAGGACAAGCTCCAATATTGTGTATAGGTAAAAAAAGAGATTTAATGACAGAAAACTACTTCAAATATCTTAGCATTTTGTGCAAGATTTTCTCTTAAACTGATGCATGAATTGATACTGACATATTCTAAACATTTGTGCTCCTTAAATATTGTGCAGATTTCACATAAATGTGCAAGATTACAATATTCAATACAAAATTCCATACCAGACCTACTTTTACACTGAAAGATTACTGTTTTAACAAAAAATAACATCTGCCGGATCGCTAAATTTATCTTTTCAGTATAGATACTACTTGTAGATCTATGGTGAAGTAAAATTTAGTATTATTCCGTGAGCACCGAGCACATAGTTCAGAGTGTTTCACTTTAGCTGCAGAATATTGCCTACAAATTAAATAATAAATGATGTACTCAATAATAATAATCATCATGGAATAATTTCTTACTATCTAAATTCTAATGCTATATATATATCTACGTATACCATACATACCAGATATATCTTACTTCAGCGATAACATTTATGACATAAAAAATTAAATAATTAAAAACTAATTTCACTATGACCTTTACTTATAGATGATAGCCTGACTGAAGCAGCCTATAAATTAACAGCAGAACATGTGGCTTTACAGAAAAACATTTTATGAAATCCAATATGTATACTAGTATAAATGTAAATGATGATAAACAAATATATGTATATCAATGCAGTAAACACATTGATGCAAAACTTTCCTCACAAGTTTTAAGACAGGATAATATCAGTGACAGCAAAAGTAACAAACGTCTGTGGCTGATTAAGAGAAAAACAAATTTCTAAATGTCTTGTGAGGCTATGGCAGCATGCAAATGCAGTTCTAAATTAAAACAGCCAATTATTTTAGTTTGACAGATTTGTTGAATCATTTCCAAGATACTTTTTTCGAGTTCCGATTAAAAAAGTACAGAATTGAACTGATCAAATTTAATGGTAACTTGGTACCATCATGATCACTGGTTTGTCAATATGTAGACACTCAGCTGGGAGGAAACAAACAGGTGCAGTCCACATACTCATGATGAAATAGGGTCCATAACTTCACTATTCTGTCGTCAACACAATTGTCAAGTTGTAGCAGTAACAAAACCTGCATTGCAGACAGTTCAGTTCATTACCTCTGTCCAATATTCAGTTCTTAGCCAAATAAATACTTCAAAATGTATATATCTGCAGGAAAAGTTTTGGAGACCACATAAAATAAGAATGGACAAGGTTACCACTTCAAAATGTCATTTGATCTATCATCAATGCTGAACTTTGTCTTGGACCTAAGCGCCTAATTGTCCTGTTCAATTTCTTGTTCTTGATCCTGATCTTGTTCACTATTTTCAGTTGTCCAGAGAGTCAAGTTGTCACGCAAAAGCTGCATTATGAGTGTGCTGTCTTTGTATGACTCTTGATCCAGAGTATCCAATTCTGCTATGGCTTCATCAAATGCTGCTTTAGCTAGATGGCAAGCTTTTTGGGGCTCATTAATTATCTCATAGTAAAAGACAGAGAAATTTAAAGCCAGTCCCAATCTGCTTTGGTTAGTTGGATGCATTGTTTCCGTTGCTAATTTGAAAGCTTCCGTGTATGCCGCTTCAGCTTTATCCACAACTTCTGATTTCTTATCTGCAGTAGCAAATTCTGCCATATAACGAAGATAGTCGCCTTTCATTTTTTTAAAAAATACCTGGCTGTCTTTTTTTTTTGCACATTTCGGGAGAAGATCTAAGTCGAGTAAATTCAATACGTCAGTGCAGATTTTCGATAATTCCTGTTCGATCTGTTCCCGGAACTCTTTGACGATGTGGTTGTCTGGGGACTTCGCTTCTTGCATATTTACCATTCTCCATGACGATCGCCTAGCACCAACAACGTTTTTATAAGCAACAGACAATAAATTCCTTTCTTCAATGCTCAACTCCTCCTCGTTTTCACTACATTTCTTGATAACCTCTGTCATATGGGATGCCATGTCTTCAAACCTTTCGGCTTGTTCAGCAAACTTGGCGTAAGCAACATGTTCTTCTTTGGTTTTTACTCCGGCCATTTGGACGAACTATAGATTTTAACAATCGCCAATGAATACCGACAATCTAGTGAAGCGGTAAGGTGTGAAACAAGGATGGAATGGTGTGGTCTAAAATCAAGATGGCGGATTCCGAATGTGTGTATCAGACGCTCACGTGACCTGTATATGACTAGTTCTGCAGCATTACGAGGGGAGCCCATAAATGGAAAGGCTATCTTCATATTCAATGGTAAATGTTTAACAGAAAACAAAAAAAAATGGGAATTTAAATTTTAATAACGAAGTACTGATCATGTTTTACCGCTTAACGCTATCTCCTGTCGTTATATATATATATATACTCACGAGAGCTCTAAATATAGACCGGATTACCCCCGGCTTGGCTTATTGGGACGGGGTAAAGTACGGATAAAACGTCAGAGAAAATTTACTTGTGGTGAAAAAGAACATGATATAGTACTTCCAGGCCTGGCACATCTACCTCGGTATTTTGAGGATGCCATTTATTGACAAAACATTTCTTAAGATTATTTTTTTGTCGATTATCGATTGTAATAAGTATTCGTCTAGAGAGAGAGAGAGAGAGAGAGAGAGAGATCATATATATATTCAATTTAATGTTATTTGTATCAAATATGTAACAGAAAAATGGATCAGATCACAGGGACTTGAGCATTAGCTTTTTTTTATTAAGATATCGGGCATGATAGTAAATGTTATATTTGTCGTTGCATGTAACATGTTGAAATATAATATATATATTCTCGGCTGGAGCGATAAAAATCGAATCCGGGACGTTACTGTACGGTTTTGTGTCGAGAATCCATTTTGCCAGAGTTGACATTACATAGCCTTACCAGCTGGGGTTTTTTTTGCGGGGGGGGGGGGGGGGGGGTAATATTTCTTGGTCAGTTAGAATAAGTTTAACAAAACATGAAAGGGGAAGTCCACTAACTCCTTATCACAGATAAATGATATTATAACGAAAACCCACCACTAAGGCCGTTTTCGTTTTTTTGCGGTCTAAACGGTTAGACCACTTGGATCGGTGTTGTTCGTTTGTGAAATAAAGACGGACCTGGTGATTTTATATTGCTTTCGGACGAGCCTTGACAAAGACTTTCAAGGCCTGTATTAACATTTGCAGGTCCGTCAAGATATATGTTTAAGAGGCACCCACGCCTTTCCCGGAACCTTTATAAAAATCATGGTCATCCAAACGTTTTGCATAGAAGTGTTTGAATTACCGCAATCTAAGCCATTGAATGACATTGAATGCCGGAAGGCGGTGACAGACGATAGGGAAATGCATCAGAGGTAATTGTAAGAAAATGCTTTGTGTTTCGAACAGAAACGAAGCAGTAGCACACATGTGGGTAATCCGAATGGTTCTGATGTTAATATCACCTTTCAAGTTGCCTTGTGCATTAAGATCGTCAGAAAATTTGGACTAACATGTGGGTAAAATGGTAGTAAAGATCCACTGCAGCACTGACTGGTCCTAAATGGTACAAAAACAATATCTCATCCACTCCATATAGGATCCTATGTCTATGGTATTGAAACATCTGTCACCTTAATAAGCCCTCGCCATCAAGCGTGCACATGAAATGAAATATGAGTATCACATATCTGCCTATTTTCTTGGATCACAGACTGACGAGGACATGTCTATAATAAAATATGTCTCCGTGCTTTGACGGGTCGTTCTGTTGACAGACCGATACTGTACTGGGTCATTTCCAGTTACAGTTACGTATTTAGAGAGTTTTATCAAAATCTGATGAAGCTGCATATGTTTTTTTTGTAACTTATATTTTTTATTCATCAGTGATGCGGGGTCCAGTGATGCATGTACATGTTAAACAGAACACTTTGTAACCTCTTCACACAACATCTATGCGCTTACACACATCTATATAACACTACTCGTACATCTGCTCATACATATACATTGGTACATAAGCACACACATACATAGAAAATTCTGTATAATGATATTATTACACACACTCCAATTATGCAGTGATTATTACCGGTATATATGGTATAACAATACTCCAGGCATGCAAAGAGATCATTGTACGCAAAACACCAATATATACATTTTGACTACACACCATACAAAAGAACATACATATTCTTGTTGCATACCAATGGAACATACATATTCTTACGTACCAATATAACATACATATCCTTGTATACCAATAGAACATACATATTCTCTCATACCAATAGAACATACATCTTCTAGCATACCGATATTGAACATACATATTCTTGCATATCAATATTAAACATACATATTCTCGAACACCAATAGAATGTTCATGATCTCATATACCAAAAGATTATACATATTCTGGTGTACCAATATAAACTTACACACCAATTGAACACATACATATTCTCGCACACCAATTGAACACATACATATTCTCGCACATAAGGAATGATAATTATTTATACTTTTATTAAAGCCTATAGAAGTTTTATGCACATTGTATTTTGTTTTTATTTGGAATTGGAATTGGAATTTTTCATACATCAGACATCTGGTTTTATAAATATACTGCTTTAATATTATAGTTATTTCATTGTCTACACTGTTACTTGGTAGATGGTTGTCCAAAATAAATCCAAATATAAAAGAAAGTTTGTTAAATGAAAAAGGGATGAGCTGCATATGTTGACATATTATCGTATATCTATCTAGTATTTGTTAAGGCTTATAAAACACACGGAGAGTATGGTGATAGTATTATATTATATTTTATTGTTTAGATAAAAGTTTGTAACAAAAATAGCAGGGATGATTCTTAATATTTTATTTAGCATAATGACTACTATTTCCAAGACATGTAGTATTCAATCCCAACTGTATGCAGAGATCATGCACTGGAACTTCATTGTTTTCTATCAACTGAATTCTACCCTGTATGTACAATTATATAGTGAGACAGGTACCGAAACGACTGCCCCTTTTGCATGATTTGAAAGACTAAATATGGAATTGTATCTCTCGATCTTCTTTCTATTCTACTTCCTTCCTTCTGATATCTCCCTTAATAGTGCCTCACATTTGCTCATTAGTTTCAAGAGCATTTGTCTTGTCAGAAAGGCTTTGGGTTATATGTCCCCTGATCAAAACATAGCAGAATCTATGAAAATGATAGTATTCCTGGTTAGAGCTGAGCATTTTTGGGAGTTGTAGGGCTTTTTCTGAGGGCTTTCTGGGGCTGTTCTCCTGAAAAGTTCTTTCCCAATTCACCAATTTACTTCCCAAAATGAGACAAAAAGTATCCTTCCCAAACCAGTGAGAAAAAGCCCTGAGTTGGGACGACTGGTTGATTTGCACATTGTCAGTATAAGATGACCAGGTGGGATGTCATCAGTAGTATGTTTCAGTGAGGTAGCACTATAACAACCATTAGTTCTGTGCTATCAAAGGAGATGACCACGGTCATACTGTATGGAGTAAAATATTATTTTTATCCAGACAAATCAGCTATTGCCTTCTTGTTAAACACTCTTGTAGACCAGATATGGTTATTTAAAGGAATCCCCCCCCCCAAATAATGTCTGTGTGTAGACTCAAAGCCTCCCTCACAGGGTTGATTCTTGAATGCTCAACCAAAGGCCAAAATTGAGGCAGTGTCAAGGGAGATATAAGAGATAAAGATAAGATCCCAAATTTAGTCGCCTCTTACGATCATGCAATGGGGCAACAGGCACAATTCTCACATCCTTCCTGCAGGGCAGACATATTCTGTATACCCAGTATACAATACTCTTTTATAATTTCTATGCACAATTACAATACCAGAATATTTTTTCTATGATAGGAGCGGTCTATCAGAAACATCACAGGAACAAAATATATCTAGAAAGCCACACAGTCAGTCCTGATGTCTTTCTGCACAGATAATATTCAATAGTTTGATTTACTTCCCCCTATGTCAGTAATGAGTATATTGCCAATTGCCAGTTAGTCTTCACTCTTCAGCTCATGTGATCTAGGTAATTGTAAGTGTATGTATGTTGGATTGTGTGATATATATTATTAGGTATTTGTAATTAAACATTTACATGATTTGTGATTAGTTTTTTTTTTTATGCCCCCGCCATGAAATTGGGGACATATACTAGTGTTATCCATGTCCATCCGTCCGGTCCGGTCCCATCCTGATGCAATGTAACTAGCTAATCTCAGGAACTGCTGAGGTTTCAGGGTGTCAAGTGGCAGCGGGGACATTTATATGTCTTTAATACAGACATTTTCTAGTTTTAAACAAGTAGAACTTTTCATGATCACCAATTTGCATTATTAATTTTAGATGATAAAACATTTTAAAGTCATATGCTCACTGCTGATTTTTGCTCTTTTTTTTTAGGAAACCAGAGAGATAAGCAATTCTACAGAGGAACCTCACCTAGAAACAATTGGGGAGCCAAAAATATAATTGTGTCCGATCAATGAAATTTGTCTGTCTCTACCATGGAAACACAGCGATCAACTCAACAGATTGCCTTAGTTATCGCCCTGTACTGGATCGTGTCCATTTCCATGGTTTTTATCAACAAGCACATCCTCAGTGGTAGTTACGGTATCAATGATTTGTCCATCTTCGTCGCTTGGTACCAGAGTTTGTCGGCAGTCTTTCTCATCAAACTGGTCACATGGCTGTCCGGCCACCTACGTCTAGGCTTGACCCTGCCGAGTCTAGATATACATGCATTGCTAAATAGTGATATGCTGAAACTTTCATTCGCCTTTGTCATTGGTTTGACCTTCAACAATTTAATGCTGAAACATATCGGTGTTGCCTTCTACCAAGTGGCCAGGTCTTTCACGCTGATTTTCACGATCATTCTTTCATTTTGCGTACTAAAAAAATATGTTCCAATTTTAGGAATCGCCTCATGTGCATTGGTAATCATGGGATTTGTTATCGGGATTGACCAAGAGGATAATGCTGGCACCCTGAGTATTTGGGGAATGATCTATGGAATTTTCGCAAGTTTAGCAAATGCGGTTTGTGGAATTTATTTCAAGAGAGTTGAAATGGTTTTAGATGGTGACAGTTTGAAACAAGCATACTACAACAATGTGAACAGCATCTGGATCTTTCTGCCTCTTGTCATCAGCTCTGGCCAAGCTCAACAGGTTTTATCATCAGATCTTATGACCAATGCAAGTTTCTGGATGTTCCTGACCTTCTCTGGCTTTCTCAGCTTATCAATTGGATGGGTTAGTGCTTTACAGGTGAAATACACGTCTCCAGTGACGCATCATATCAGCATAAATGCCAAATCAGTGGCACAAACCATGCTAGCCATCATGTTTTATCACGAATATAAAACTTTGATGTGGTGGTGTGGTAATTTACTTGTAATTCTAGGCATCTTCTTGTATGCTTACACGAAAATGAACGAGAGCCAGCCCAGTAGTAATGTTGTGAACGGATCGAGAAAACAACTTCCAGTTTATACAGACATCTCCATTCAGAAGACAAACGCGAATTGACTCTTAATTTTGTGATACAGGGCACCATTTGGGTGACTCTGTACCATTGTGATACAGGGCACCATTTGGGTGACTGTACCATTAGGATACTGGGTACCATATTTGGGTGACTCTGTACCATTAGGATACTGGGTACCATTTTTGGGAGACTTGGTACCATTGTGACACAAGGTACCATTTGGGTGACTCTGTACCATTGTGACACAAGGTACCATTTGGGTGACTCTGTACCATTGTGACACAGGGTACCATTTGGGTGACTCGGTACCATTGTGACACAAGGTACCATTTGGGTGACTCTGTACCATTGTGATACAGGGCACTATTTGGGTGACTCTGTACCATTAGGATACTGGGTACCATTTTTGGGAGAGCTCGGTACCATTGTGGTACTGGGTACAGTTAGGGTGACTCTGTACCATTGTGGTACAAGGTACCATTTGGGTGACTTTGTACCATGTGACACAAGGTACCATTTGGGTGACTCTGTACCATTGTGATACTGGGTACCATTTGGGTGACTCTGTACCATTGTGATACTGGGTACCATTTGGGTGACTCTGTACCATTGTGGTACTGGGTAAAGTTAGGGTGACTCGGTACCATTGTGATACAGAGTACCATTTGGGTGACTTTGTACCATTGTGATACTGGGTACAGTTAGGGTGACTCTGTACCATTGTGACACGGTATCATTTGGGAGACACACACATTCTGCAGTAGTTAATAATTTGTTAACTTGTTAAGTTGCTTCAAATTTACTGTTAATTTTGCACTCTTAATATTTTTTTGTAAATATTCATGAAAATCAGATCCAGATGTGTAGTCATTACAAAGACTCTTTCTAATCATGCCAAAGGGGATAAAAATATCTGCAAAAGGGAGATAACGTTTTTTTAACTCTTTAAGTCGGGTAAACCGCTTTGATATGTCAAATCATAGAAAGAAGCAATAGATTTCAAATCAACAATTTGATTGAACAAAATTTTACAAAATGGTGCCTACATTGATAAGGAAAAAATATATACATGTAATTACTGCAAATATAAATTCTTTTTATATGATGTAGACAAATTTGTCTTGCTCTTCATTTCTTCTTCATGTCGCAAATGGTGCTGCAGTGAAATGGTTAATTTTGCAATTTTGTATTCATGAGTTCACTAGTCAGATATTTTTATCTATAATTTAACTGGATTTTTTAATGTAGATGTTTTGTAAGCAATCATTTTTTAATTTCACATTAGAAGTTTGTGTTATATATATGAGCATACAAGTAAGTATATGAGTAAGCATGCTATTTTATGAATGTAGTTTAATTTTTGTATTATAATTGTCAGCATTGTTATTTTTAATTGTTATGTGAGATATAATGTACATGTATTTTTGCATAATTTGACTTAATACTGTCCTTATTACTCACTGGACAGAAATGCGATTTCACAAAAAAAAATTTTGAATTCGTTTCAGTTTTATGTTAAAGACTCCTTTATTAGCTACCAGTGTTTATCATGTTATATATTAAACAATCTAAATGAACAAAAAGTTTATGTCACAGGAATTGTAGATATGTAGTAATCAGGTCACAACAGTAAATAAAAACAAAACTGGTATTAAAGATTTATTTGTATGGAGAAGTACAAATATTGTCACAGCAGAATTTAAATGCTAGCAGCGTTATTTTTTCCCTACAACTTTGTACACAGTGTCTCAATTTTAACAGTGACGTCCCCCCCCCCCCCCCCCCCCCCCCCCCCCCCACACACACACACACACACACACCCTCACCCTCACACACATATGTGTACATGGTAAGGAAGAATATGTTTTCACAGTGTAGAGGATAGAAATCTCAGCCTTTTGCTTTGAAATAGGAGTTTGTTGACTCTCCTGTGTGATCTCTTGTTTAGATTAGTTTAAAATATCAATAGACAGATATTATATTGCTTTATGTGAGCTTTAATTTATTTTTACACTACTTATTTGGTGAGCTACCTATACCTCGTGTATGCTAGCAGGTTCTATTTCACAAATTTACGCATGTAAATGAATAGAGAGGATGACTTTTATAGTCATCACTGGCGGATTTAAGGGGGGCGTTGGGGGCACACGCCCCCCCCCCCCCCCCCCCTTAAAATTGTATGAGTACTAGAATGCAGGATTTTGCATTTACCTGCTTAAAATTTTCACGGGGGGAGTACCCCCAGACCCCCCATAATGTGGAACGCCCCTCCTAACTGAGTATCCTGTATCCGATCTTGGTCATGATATATCTATGATGTTGATCTACACTGTCATGCATAAGTTCCTTTACACTTTGCAGAAAATGTTTTGAAATACGGTAAATACCGTTAGAATTGCATATTGTATTTTTGATCTGTTATCTCATTCGGGTTTAATGCCTTTATAGTCTATCAATAGTCGATACGGTTATTGTTGATCTGAAAATCCTCCAAATTCAACAGTTTTCGCAATATCATGTCTTTTTAGAAATTTTGTTAAATTGAGAGCAAACTTTCAGAGACACAATTTTTTGCTTGGGATAATTCACGGAAAGTCAAATGTTATGTTACATCTTTAAAAAGAATGATTAGCATCATGATTTTTGTGCATTTTTGGCATCTTTTGGAAAATTGATCCCTCCCTTCTCATGAAAATGAATTTTAACATTGAAGTTACTGATTCACATATATTTCAACAACTAAAAAGAGTGTGGTATTTACAAGTAGTCTTTTATGGATGGAAGTGTGATTTGAAATTTCATTTCACAAATGTGTTATCTTTCAAAAAAATGTGAAAAAATATTATTGCATACATGGATAATTATATATTCGTCACAATCCAAATTTGTGTTAAAAGGATTATCAACATGGATAATTATATATTCGTCACAATCCAAATTTGTGTTAAAAGGAATTTGATGAAATCGCTCCTTTCCAGATTAAATGGGGTTTCTACTTAGTGTGAATGGTTTATGAAGAAAATAATATCAATTTTCCCGATTTCTAATCAGTCAAAATAGAAGATCTCACGAGTGTCTCTGACATACAGGCAGGGTAATGACATTCATTAAAGTTTTTAATTATTAATAACTTGATATGACAGAGTTGATTTAAAAATATTTTATTGCCATAAATCAAAGCAAATAGGATTGGGCACAAGTTATAACAACATTATTAAAGCCATTTCCCAAATAATTACAAAAGTTCAACATTTGGACAAAGTTACTCTAAAGTGATTGTCAAAAATAATTCTTTGTCAAAATAATTCCTTGTCAAAATAAATCTTAGTCAAAATAAATCTTTCATGGTTGACTAATCGTCTGTCTTGAAAATATTTTGGTTACCTTTAATTTCTTCTTCAACTTCATTTACTAGAACCAAATTCATTTGTGTGATTCAGGCTTTGTTATAAATTCTTCACATCCGGACAATTTTTTCCACTGTATTAGCAACATACAACAATATAAATGTATTTAGTACTGTAAACATCTCAAATATATGGAATCTTTAATGCATTTATAAATTGACCTTTGACAGTATTTATGGACTTTTAATTTTCCTTAAAATATCAAAATACAATGTAATCAATTTGTTGTGATATCTTATTGTAAACAGGACATTTATTTATTGCGATTGACATTTAAGTCGTGTAGCTGGTTTAAACATTGTGCATTCATCATTTTTGTTGGGTTTTTTTGGGTTTTTTTTTATGTCACAAAGACAAAAAAAAGATTTACAAGAATATATACGCCTCATCTAGTATAAAAGAAATCCACTGGAACTCTTTCAGTTACCACTATTTAGGAATAAGATTTTTTGTATTTCAGAATGAAATCTCACTTATTCATACATATTGGCACAGAGTGTTGTGTTATGGTACTCTTTTATGCTTTATAAGCATTTTTGGAGTATTTTGGAAAATCCATGAAAATTTGTTGAAAAATGGATGATAGAATATTCTTACATATTGTTACACAACAACAAAAGTATTCTTACGATATTTCTGTGAGAAAAAATTGCTCAAATCTAGCAAAATTAATAGGTGATGAGTATTATTACTTTGAAAGTCTTCAGAGCAAAAAAAAAATGTATTAGAAAGATTTTCAAAGCAAATAGTTTAGGGTTTATTATATAACCTACCTATAAATTAATCTGCCATACTTGACCAGTAATCTGTATCATCTATATGTGTAATAGCGGACTTTGACCACAAAGTATATATATAGCAGTATTACCCTCTGTAGCATAATTGTGTGTACATGTATATTAATAAGTCTATGAATATATTGCTGAATGAGATTGCCAGAAATGTGCCATTTGATCCTGTATGTATATCTGTTGTGTATATGACAAATGTAACCCCATATTTATTCAGTAAATGGTCTTTGCTGTTACTATTCTTGCTCGTCACCTTGCCTGAGCTTGTCCACAAATGACGCATCTTCATATCTGCAGTTGGTGTAGATAAAACCTTCTTATTAAAACATTGTTTTATTTTCAAAAATATTTTATGTTAATGCATGTATACCAAAAGCAATCCCACATCTTGCCAGCATTATAGAAGGTTTTAGAAGTAACTGACATTTGTTATTGTACATGAAGGTCTTCCTCATTTTGTCAAAAATTAAGAATAATTATATTATTAGGTAAAATTGTATGTATTTGCTACTGAACGAAGGATAGGTTTGTTACTGTAGTTTGTTGGGTTATTACCTAGACAACAGTCAGAGTCGTTTTGAGACTTGTAGTAGCAGGTGGTTACCACATGAAATAATCCAGAGTACTGTAAATAGATTAAAATATCTTGCCAAAAGACACAACCGTGTGCACAAAAAACAGAAGAGTCTGTGGTAACCCAGGTGAGTATATCGAAACCCCTCATCTCAGATTTTAACCTGAGGTTGCATGAATTAATCCAAGCAGGCTGCAAAAAAAATATATACATTATTTTCCAACAATTGTGAACCAAGTTATACAAACTTTTATTAATCAAACATGTTGGGCCAGTTAGAAGCATGCGATGGGATGGGGGGTCTTATTATGGTAGGAAGGGTACCAATGGAAACCCACATGGTCGGGCAGGTGACCTCATAGTCCGAGTTTCCTCTGGCCCTGACACCAGACATGCATGGTGTCAGGCCCAGAGGAAACTCGGGCTAGTGACCTCGTAGCTTTTCAAAATCTTCTTAATCTTATACAACAGTATATATCTGGTGCGATATTGTGTAAATGTGTTCTCACCACTGCATATGCATGTAACTTAATTAGTATTCAGTTGATTGTTAAATATTGAGATTTATTTCATATTCATTACAAATACTGTTCTTTGGTCAGCATTCCTTTGTTGCAGATGTTAAAGCTATGCTAATTGGTCAATAACCTGTATTTCAAAGTCCATCACAATTAAATGTTAAAAGGTAAACTTATTGTTGTTATATTTTCAAGGATACATTATATAATTAAATTACAGGGAAAAGCACAGGAGAGTCTTACTTTACAATGAATCACTCTGATCTGTAAGAGTTACTTCCCTTCGTTTGACTAAGAAGTAACTGAATCGCAGATATATGATTACCACCTTCAACCTTCAAAGACTTTATGTATGGAAACTTATGCCTGGAAACTTACCACTGACAAAAGCTACTTCAAAATGTTTACAAGTGATAATCTCTACAACCGTGATTGATATATTTACCAGATTCATCCAGCACATTTACTTTACTTATTTCCCTAATTGTGAACTCCACAGAATTGTTCTAGATATTCATTCTTTTATCTTGAGAATACTTATCACCAACCTACAAACTAAGTATTGCCTATGGACCCAGCATTACCAAAGGAAACTTCTATGGAAATCTACCAAATTAACCAATGATGAACACGTATCCAAAACAGACCAACTCTACTACCTGAAAGTAATTTGTCACCACATGCCTGATATCTGCTGCTTATGTACATGATGTGAACTTTACCATACTTCCCAGGATACCTACGGAACTTTCCGTTGCAAGGACCATTCCTTCTTTGGGACATATCCTGACAGAACTTTTAGTACCTACTGAAGCTGTTAGATGTCTGATCAATTGCTATTATACTTTTCGCAGTTGCCTTTAACTTTATACCTCTAGAAATCACTTGAACATTTTCATACTTATCATGCTTTTTAATACTTTGTATCGTATACTTATTGCTTTATTATCATTTCTCTAAACACATCTTGTAATTTAGGCTCTTATACTACTCAACAAGGACTTAAAACTTTACAAATATCTACCTGATTCTTGTAACAATCTTTATGCAATTTAGACCAATCATCATATTGATGTCTTGTTGCTCCCTTACTACATGTCATCATGTTGTCCATTGTTAGTCACATGACCTCTATTGTTATTCAGCTTCAAAAATGTAACAGTCACACTAATAAATTGTGCCCTGATGACAGCCTGCCTAGCAGGCCGAAACATGTCGGCAGGATCATTTTCAAACCTGGACTCTGGAGTTGCTGCTCTTCTTCCATACCTTGAATGACAACATCTTTATGTGCTGGGTTTTTCGCCCCTTAAACAGCCAGGGTCATTTTGAGGTTGATCTCCTTGTGGTAGTTGGTGACTACCTCACTGAACAACATACTGGGTGCCCGTTGCATGCCATCCAGATCAATTTTCAGATGTCATGGGGGGCTAGATTAAAATTCGGTAAAAATGACACTCCCTGTACATCTCAAAATTTGCTATACACACTATAGAAGATCCATATACAATGTAGACTGTAACAAATTTTCAGGTCCCTGTGGAAACAACCATGACAACACAAACAGGCCCCTTTTTCAGTTTCCCAAGAAACACAAATCGACATGGTTAGGGAGCGTCAAACTATGACTACATACGACAACATCAGGTCCATTAGGCCAATAACCACATTGTTCTTAAATGCCTGGTTGTTTATTGTGAACAGATGATGACATTAAAATTTCCTTTTCATGTCGCCTTAAAAAAGTAGGTGACCTATAGGCATCACTATGGCTGCCGCACAGAGGTGTCCATGCGACAAAGTCGCACTTTCATGCCGATCTTCTTTATCACAAGTGCTTGCTTGGGGTTGCTTTTCAGTTCCGCAGATCAAAGGTCTAGGTCACTGTTACTAAAATAGAAATTTGTTTTCGTGTGATAACTTAAGTTCCCTTGGGTTGATTAAACTTAAACTTCATGCAGATCTTCCTTTCAACAAGTGCTTGCTTGTGGTTGCTTTTCATATCCAGAGGTCAAAGTTCAATTAAGGTCACTCTTACTAAAAATAGAAAATTTGTGTTACTATTAATAGAAAATCTGTTTCCATGCCATAACTTTTGTAATCATCCAACTTTCTGCGCAGGTGACACATCCACTTCCTTGGAATTCTGGTCTTCGCTCATCTGTTTATTCAGCGTCAATATTTTCAATATGACTCCAATACAATGAATTGTTATAACCAAGGTGTCCACAGTTTGTTGATAATTGTGCATACAGATGTATACATGTTATACAAGATGTGTTACAATGAATGACCTTAACCTACTTTCAGGGTCACTTGGGTCAAATGTATTAAACCAATTAGGTCACTATGCGCGTAGCAAAGTAATTTTGTATGTTTACGCAGGTAGAAAAGAAATTGGGTGCAGCTGCTCAGAGTCCAGAGGCAAAGTCCAACAAAATGTCGGAAGGAATCGAAATAAGGACAATTTTGGAAATGGTTTATTTTATCTTTAAGGTAGACCAGTACAAAGTAGGCGGATGGAATCCAGAAGAGATAGCACAGGAACATTGGCGCCCATATCTGAATAATCTGTATTCGTCCATTGAAAGACCGACTTTTTTCCTACTTTTCACTTCTTTGCCCTTCTTTGCCCTCTTCCTTTCAATCATTTTATTACAAAGGGAAACTACATACGTAGTCTAAAGAAAGATCAAAGAAGAACTTTCCGAGAAATGTTGATAACAAATTTCAACTGTCTAATTGGTTTTCCCAATCAGACTTAAAATTGAACGGACAAAACTAGCTGAAAAGGGACCCTTCACTTGCGCTTTCACAATAAAGCTGGTCAAATTGTATCGGCTTATTGTCTATTAGTGTTTTTTCTAGAAGAAGTGAGCGTTCACGCCAGTTTGGCCAGTAATAGGCGTCTACATTGTTAAGTATTTATAGAAAAAAATATATCAGCCCCTTCTAGTATAACGTACGAGTAGGGGTGTTTTTTTTTCTATAATTAATATATTAATTACTAGCCAGAAGCAGACGTCTGTGTATGAGGTGAAAAGAACTAGTAGACTGGTATGGCAGGAAATCTTTTTTATTGTACATGTCATAGAAAATAGTCCTATATCTTGAGACTCCTTGTCCAGACGTTGTTAGAAAAACAGCAATAACTTCAACGATTCCACACTGAATTAAGTCTTTGCAACATCATGCAGGCTAAGGGGGATTATGCCATAACATTGCTAATTCTGTATATCAGTTTTTTGCCGGAAGTTTCTTCCAAGTCCACAAGTGTGCATCTCACACCTTTCCTATTCCGTACATATAATAAACAGTGAGTAAGATTACTACCATATAATGTTGAACTACTTTATCAAAACAGTTTTTGTTTTTAGCTTGTTTTTTTTTTGTTTTTTTTTATCATGTTTAGGACTTGTAATGTTTTTGCATCAAAGCTCACTTTGAAGTTATCGAAAAGCTTCCAAGTTTATACTAATAATCTATCAAAAAAACTTCCAAGTTTATACCAGAGACCTATATATAGTATATAGGTCTCTGTTTATACTAAGCGTAAGTTTATATCTCGCATCCATTTAGAATTCTAAGTGTAGTAAAATTTAAAATTTTGAAATTATTTGGATTTAGAATAATCCCATATTTTCCGTTGGGCATCAAAACTAAATTTGTTTTGAGTTCCTTTTGGAATTGGTTTCAACTTCACATACATATACATGTATGGTCTTACAAACTGTTTATAAATATACAAATGCATCAATTTGATCTTTTGTGTCCTGAATGTTTATAAATGTTCGTGCAAGCATTTTGCATCTAACTTCCACCGGGGAGTTTCGTTATCATTTTGGTTTGTGTCTGACGCTGAAGGTTCTTGCGGGAGGAATAGAAATTTCTTAACCAATTGGATTTTACGTCTGTATCATATTAAGATCTTCGAAATTCCGTGTAATTTTCTTTATTTGTTTATTCATTTATTTATATTTGTTCGTTTATTTATTCATTCGTTTTTATTAAATTATTTATCTTTTTATCAAATTATTTTGCGAGTTGTGTATTTATGTGGATAAGATAAATATATATCATGCCAAGGCACTTAGCATCACTGAGGAGTCTTTGACCTAGCAGAAAGGTATCGGTTTAATTCATTTCGGCTTTACTGTAAGCTGTCTAATTCTGAATTAAAGATTGATTTTATCGTGTGCGTCGTTTTACTACAGCTACTGTATAGGTTCTTAATTTGAATCACCTTTGTTAAATCTACTGAATTTTATCATTTTCAAATACTGTAGATATAAATTAATTTCGGACTACGCCAAATCATTCGCTTGAACAAAAAATAGATCATCTAAGATACTTTTGTTTGATATACAAGACTTTTAAAATCTTTAGTCAGGGACCAACGTTTATGCAGACAAACCGATCCGTCAGTTTTTAAATGAATATTTCAAACATATATCTTGACGGACCTGCAAATGTTAATACAGGCCTTAAAAGTTTTTGTCAAGGCTCGTCTGAAAACAATTTAAAATCACCAGGTCCGTCTTTATTTCGAAAACGAACAACACCGGCTCAAGTGGTCTAACCGTTAGGACCGCAAGAACGAAAACGGTCTTGTAGCTAAAATGACACGAGTTATTTCCCTTGTCTCGCTCTTCGGTAACAGTGAGGCAAAAAAAGAGGTGTTGAGAAAATAGACGAAGTTTGGAAACTTGGGAAAAGTACAGGTGGGTCCAGTACAGGTTATTGAAGATTCAGAAACAGACAAACAAACAACCAAAAAGTTCACTTATATTGCAGCTTATCATTATTCAAACTGGATGAATGCGATCAGCGCACGCCCTATGTTTAATTTATGGACAGGCGACCGATATTTCAGTTTTGAAAATGGCGCTGTCTTTACACATGTGGGTCAAAATATTTTTCTAATGTAGAAAGAAAAGCTTATGTTTTTCTCTGCCAGACTTATTTTATCAAAATGCCTTTTATTATCAAACCCTTGCACATTTGATTACTTTTCAAAATTAATAATACAAAGGTGGCATATCTACATTGGAGTCCTGATCATGATCATGAGGGTCTGTTTACAGGGGGACAAAATGTCCCTTTTACAGATCCAAATCAATGAAAACATAATCATAGACCTATATCACAAGTATACGCCTACATGATTTCAAAACGATATGTAAAAATATCATAAAGAAAATACTAGATATGTATTAAAAATCTATCTTTAGTATTATAATCTGTATTAAGAATATTAATGCTGACAATGAAAGAATGTAAATCCTGTACATATTTTATGTATGCTGTCAAAATAAATAATAACATGAACATAAATCAAATGGGCGAGTTTCTGTTCAGTAGCATCCTATAGTCTCATCAACTGCCAACAAGAAATCATATGTATTAGGTATTTTACTTGGGCATCAAAACTCCAAACTCCATATAGATATAGACTCTTAACCGTTATAATTAGAGCTACATAAACCTAGCTAACACTAACAGCATATGCATGAGCCTATTCAAATTCTGCTGCAGAACATTTCTCATTGAATCGATATCCTGGATAGTGGATTTTAATGATTTTATTATAACTTGAAAATGGATAAGAATTAGTGTACTTCTTTCTTGATCATCTACAATCTAAATAGATTTTGAAATTAATCATCAGGGTAACCAATCCATAGCAGCGTGACCTATATAGCTAGAAAGTACCGGTAGATGCATGAAACAAAATTAGTACTGTAGTTTTAGTTTATGAATATAAATTAAACTGGAGACAAATTTACTGTGTTGAGATTATAATATATTGTGTTTAGGATTATTTATTACATTTGCAAATAAACATTTTACTTACTTTGAAACTGTGATGACAGTACTGCATACAACACAAGACTGTTTTCTTTTGTTGGTATTTAAATAATAGTGTAATATCACAAAAGATGAGTAAAGGACTTTTTTATCACTAATTTAAAAAAAAACAAAAAACTTTCAATTAGATGCAAAAATTGCAATATGTATATCAAAGGGTAAGTGATATATCATATACCTAACAGTCAGATGAAATGTTATCATTTCTTTGAAATTTCATTTCGTAGAAAATGACTGATACCCTGCAATAGAAGTAAAAATGGATAAAAAGCACAAGGAAGTTCTGCGAACAAGCCGAGCTGATCTGGTGGATAACATCAACATTGATGATGGACTTATCACACAACTTCTATCACGTAAAATAATCTCTAAACGGGTCGGCAACACAATACAGGTGAGTTCAAACTGCATTTTACCAGGTAACTAATAATTAGGTCATGGGATGTTCACAGTCGTATAATGAAAGTGTTCGGTTGATAACATTTGTGGTTAATATACATGTATGCAAATACAATGAAATCAAGGTGTGGACTGGAGGAAACAGAAAGCACTGTATCAATAAACTTAGCCTGAGTTTCCTCTGGCCCTGACACCATACTTGGACATTCTGACAGACATAACAATAGATGTCAGAATCTCAGAATGTCTAAGTTTGGTGTCAGGGCCAGAAGAAGCTCAGGCTGAAATAAACGCTGAAAGGTGGAGTGTCATTAGTACTCATTACTAAATAACATACTTGTACTTTTTATTTTAAAGAGCTCTCCTGGAATATGTCAAGCATATTAATATAGCAACACAAGTTTTGAAAACCGGTTGAATACTCCCAACTCTGAAATCTTGTGAAATCACTGGAAATACCTGATATTTCAGCAGAGTAGCTCTACCTTTATTTGTTTGACTTCAATTGTGTGACCACTGCCCTGTTACCAGGCATTTGCCTCTGAACTTAATAAGGCAGAGCGAGTCTTATCAAAAGATTGCCTGCTACATGTATTTCTTTACATTCTGTGTCTAGATTTCATTTGTATATTTATGGTAGTAATTATTGACATGTAAACTGTACATGTTCTTCCCAATATCTGCCTAAAATCAGAGTATGATGGTTAGTATTGGATTACCTGGAACCAGAGTCTTAAGGGTGAATCTTTAGTCAGAGTGGGTATTACATTTATCTATAGCCACTGATGTAAATGTCTTTTCTAATTCACTTTGAACTGTATACATTATTTTCAAAGTACAGTGCACTCTTTCTAAACCGGACACCTTTGGGACCACAAAATAAAGCCGGTTTGTAGAGAGTTCCGGATTGTAGAGATTCTACTTGATATCATCGTTGAATGCAAAAAAAAAAAAATAATAATAATAAAAGATATATTACAAAGAAGATGTCATTGTGCATTATTCATGCATATACAAACTTTGAATTGAATAACATAATTTAATGCAACACTGGCAATATGACATGAGACTATGTGTACGTTACATTGGTTGAAAACAATCACTGATTGTTGTTTGTTTTAAGAGGCCTTCCACCGAGTCCGATTAATCAACTGATCTGACACTTTCTACAAGTGCAGATTCCCAATCTGAGGAATTAGCCTCAATTTCTAATTGGTCCTTAATGTTGGCGGCTGTCGTGAGATCCATATTTGTTGATAATAGAAACGGAGTAATACAAAAGGTATGTCGTCACCATCATCTTCGACTTCCTCATCCGGGTACGTTCATGTAGTGAGGTCCGCGAAGGGGAAGCCAGCCAGCATGAAACATTTCTTAATTACGATACATTTACAAACATGTAACATTATTGGTATAAATTGACAAAAATGCATTCTTTATTGTACCTAACAACTGTTTAGGTGATTATCCAGCCGTAGCCACCTGTGGACAATGACGTTTAATGGTCAATTAATAATATACCTGTGCTGCAATTACAACTGTATAAACACTCGTCGGGAGCCCCTGAAGTTACCGCTACCAGGGAAACATCAATGGGACCGACACCGGTTTATACAGAGTAGATTTACTAGTATACAGAAGGAATGGGGCCTGAATATATGGCCGGATTACAGAATAGACAGCATCAGGATTATGCAGAGTTTATTTACTATAAATAAAGAAGGGAATTTTCGGGACCAAATTGTTTGGCCGGTTTTGGCAAATATCCGGATTGGACAGAGTGCACTGTATTTATAACATATTTCAGCAATCAAAAAAAAAAAAAATTTGCTATCTAAGAAAATTATAAGAAATATTTACATGATAATAATGATTTGGACTAATTCCAGGCTTGTTCAACTCCTGAAGCAAGGACCGAAAAACTTTTGGACGTGCTGAACGGACCAAACGCATTTCAAGGCTTGTGTGATGGTCTTGTAGCTACAGAACAGGAATACATTGTAGATTTGTACTTAAAATCCGATACAAGTGAAAAGAAAGAAGAAAAAGTTCAAAGTTCAGAGACAAAGTCTACACAAGACACAGAGGCAACACCTCAGAAATCAGATAATCTTCCAGAAAGCAGCCAAATACAAGGGTTAGAAAAAAGTTCAGAGAATGACTCTAGAGTACTTGATTAGCTGGCCCATCAGGGGTCTCAGTTCTAGCCCCAAGCAGATCCCAGTTTCAGTATGCAGCCATCATGCAGGAGAAGGGACCTGAACGTTTTAGTAATCTCCCAAAATCTTACATGGAGGATCCATATGGTTATGGTGCTGAGTCAGAAAATCGACTTCTGAAAGATCCGGAGTGGACTGGGTACAGCTCACATGGGTCGACTTGGAACACAATGCCAGACAAGGCTAGGTTTCAGAAATACCCATACATGATGCACCCTCCAAAAGGCATGATGGAAAAACCAGAGTATTTAGACAGAGAACGCGAAGAATATTTAAGCAGCCGAATCAGGTCTAAACACTACGTTACCAAGGACTCAATGTATAACCTACCAAACATGACTCCGAGGGAGGTTTTTGTTGCCCACCAGGGAGCAGAGTTCATTGGACAGATGCCGTCACCCCATGAGGACTATCTACGAATGCGACAAGGTGACCGAGAAATGTTATCAGCGCAACGATAGCCTAGGTATATGCACATTTATAGCAATTGTAGATTTTCAAATACTCAGTTATCCTGTAGTTCCCAGCTCTCAGGTTAAGTGTTATGGTAAATTAGTGAGTGGTTATATCACATCCATATTTGAAATTGGAAACTTTTTAAGTTATTAAAGATATTCATCAACAATTTGAAAATGATGATTGCCAAAGCTTGCAAAAATGAAAACTTCAATGACTGGTTTCATAAAATCTCGTATCAAATAAAAACTCAATTTAGATCCTATGTTTATGTATCATCGTCTCCTGACAGGGGAATAGCTATATTTCAGTTCAAAGATATATCATGTGTTAAAAAGGCTATTTTATAAAATAATGTGTACATATAAACTCTAACAAGTATGTACGTTTGAAATTTTGTGTAAACATAACAATTTTCAAAAGCATTTTTCCCAAAAGAACAAATATTCATGATAGAATAGATCTGAGTCAGGGTTTGCGTTGAAGCCATCCGAATAGCCTTTTGAAGAATAGAAAATCGAAAGGACCCCATTTTTTCTGGAAGCTCCATTCAAATTATTCACAGGGACCCCATTTTAGCTGAAAATGATTTTTTGAAATGCCCAGTGCAAACCCTGTAAGTCTCAAAAATCACCGAAAGAAAAATATTGTTTTGTTTTGCTTTGAAGAAATTTTATTATTTATTGTAGATGGTATGACCAAGCGACCATTCAAGCCAAATCAAGATTCCCATGACCACCCAGGTGAGTGAAGTTAGATGTCACACAGACTAACACAGGTCTGGAAATGTATTTTATGGAATTTTGCTCTTTGATTTTAAATTTCTGATCACAAATTGTGTCATGCTAAAAGATTTATGTGATACAATAACTAAAATATCAGGTAAAAGATAACAAAAATAAATATATTTCATAGTTAAAACAACTCCTTATATTGTTTCAATTAATATTATATGAATTTTGGTAATACTCTATACAACATGTACATTATGATCAGAAATGAAAAAAATGATGTCCTCAGAAATCTGATTTCATAACAATAATCGCACTTCCCTTAATTACATGGCATTGACTTTAAGCAATTTCAGATGTCAAATCACTATTTCTCAGAAAACTGAAGGATCCAAACATCTGTCAAATTCAAATCCAAATTTAGGAAGTCAAAAACATACTCTCAAGGCTCTACTGGATGCCCTGCTTAGGTATACATTTTTAGAATACTCGTATCCTTAAAATGAATTAAAAAATTTGTATGAATGGAAAGACAAATTACTGTGCACAGCATGATTTGGCTTGATGGGGCTGGCTTAAGCTCTCTTACACTAGTGTCTGTACTTTTTACACCCTAGTGTATTTACAAATACATAATAGACTTAGTGTCAGCCATCTTCACTAGCCAAGGGTCGTATTGAACACACTGAGGTATGGAGGATGATTATCTGTTTGTGTACAATGTAATGGTAATTATTTGACACTCATTGCGGAATTTGCCAAACTTTTCAAGCTGAGGAAACATTTGTGTCATCCGGTTTCTGAAGGACATTGGAAGTCTCATTAGTTAAAAGGTTTAGACAGATTCATATGTGTCGGTTAAGAGGGAATCATATATGTAGATGAGAGAGTTTCAACAGCTTGAACATTTGAGATTATTGATGTGCAACATCTCGATGGCCAAGTGGTTAAGGTGGCCCAACACTTTATCACTAGCCCTCCACCTATGGGTCGTGAGTTTAAAACCCATGTGGGGCAGTTGCCTGTTACTGACCCTAGTTTTTCTCCGAGTACTCCGGCTTTCCTCCACCTCAAAACCGTGTATGTCCTTAAATGAACCTTGCTGTTATTAGAACGATAAACAAAATAAACCAAACCAATATATTATTCATGCTGTAATTAATAAACTCTGTAATCAAGTGAAATGATAATGAAATATTCTTATCTGTATTAATGATATACTGTTAGCATCCTTAATTTGACACACTCAAATTTCAGCACGAAAACAAATTAAAATAGATTAGCAGAATGATAAATTAGCGCACCAACAATGATTGCCATAGATACCAATGTCGATATACTACAATTAGCACAGTCATAATTTAGCGGAATGCTTCTAGTGCAAAAAATGCTACAACAGGATTACCCCTGAAATGTGCATGTTTACAATAGAATATCTATATAACACCATCTAATTTGCAAAATTACTCTTAGTATGATTAACGTTACATGTACAATAATTATAATAATGTAATACAGTATGCAAGTAAATACAGTATTACACTAAAACTTTCTTCAGATGAAAAGGCTTGATACTTCTTATCATGAAGTAAATTGAATTCCCAAGTTCTCCCTGATATACATGTACACGTGTTTTAAAACCCTGTAATGAATTTCCGATAAAATAAAATATCTTATCTGATCCAGTGGGGTTCATTGTAAACAAGTTTTAGTCTAAGTTAGATTATTACAAACCAAAAACTGATGAAATCCATATAAACAGATATACATGTACATGTAACAGAGCGCATGATTAATTTAATTTAAATCACTGCCTCCGCTAAAGATCGAACCCGAGACATCTGGCTTACTAGTCTTACGCTCAACCGATCTAGCTAAAGAGAAGATTTCTCTAGCCGAGCGGTATATTGCGGCTAGTATTTACCAGAGTTACATACATGTCATGGAAGAAATGAAGACATTGTTGATATATTTTCAGTCAAATTGATCATTCATGTACATATTACAGGTGTCAAGCGGCTAAGAACAGAAGAAACCGTGATTTTACCTGCACGAGATGGGTCAGGTGGTTCTATCTGTGTACGAGATTCATCATACGATTCACGAGCAATTTACAAACCATTGCCTGAAATCTTCATGGTGGACCCATGTAGCCAGAGGAATGCCCGTGTCCCACCTATCCAGTCCATTGGCGAGTTTGATGACCCAGATATCGACCTCACTGATGGACCTGTCTCTGTGAATGTAGCTCTTTGTCAACGCCAGTTTTATTTGAGTCATTTCAAAAAGGTTTGTATACCCGGATACTTTTTAAACAGCTTGGGAATAAATTTAATCTATTTTTCACCTGAGATCTTCAGGAGTTAATAAAATGTTATTTAAGGCTCTAGAAATAAAGAAATTTTATACTTGTATGATGGGTGCAGGAAATTTCGTATGGTACTGGTTTGAATAAATCACTTCTTCGATCCTTCTTGTTTGATAAACCTGGAGTTATCCTGTATGGATATTTTCCTGGAATATCTCTTTATCATGATTTGTGTTTCTTAAAAGTCCTTTATTTAATAGAATCAATAATCCACAAAACCATGGTTAATACCAAGTTACACGTGTAAATTGTTGCAGTCTTATGCCATGCGAAGGATCCCGCGAGGCCAGGCTCTGATTATCAATGTTAATGAGGTGGAAGGGAAATTACCACGGCGGGGAACCAACATTGACAGAGACAACCTCCACAACTTACTCACGCAGCTTCATTTCTGTGTAACAGTATACAACGACGTTGACAAGCTCACTGCTGATGTACGTATTCAACCTAAAGTTTTAATTTTTTAACTATATATCTGTTCTTGTTATTTTTCCGTCTGATTTCTCTATCAAGCAAACATTGTCCCTCATAGAAATCCAAGTGGATCTTCACCACAGGAAACTAGCATTTTAGTAAGTTTCTGGTTTACTGCCTATGTGACTAAACCTATTGCTAGATTTTATCTCATCGACATAGTCAGTTTTCTGTTGAAGTTGATTGTAGCTTGATTTTGCCATATTTGTACATATTTGAATTGGAGTGAAAATTGAGAGTAAGTGTCTGTGACCTAATGGCGGCAATAGAAATATATCTGCTTAAAGTGGATAGTGGAACTCAAAATATGCTTTTAAATTGAGATTAAAAATATATATATATATATATACAAAGTGATTTTCCCTATGATGACTGTATGTTCTGGTCACAGGGGCTTGGCATGATTTTATAAATGAAAGTCCATATATATATGTATTATAGTGACTATAATACATATATGGACTATCATTTATAAAATCGTGCCATGCCCCTGTGATATCGTTTCTGGTCAATGTATCTAAGAAAGTGTCGACATCCTAGTTTGTGCTCTGCTCTTTATATATTTATTTTTCAATTCTCAATTGGAAGCTTTTCAACTTGCAATGTCAGCTTTAATCTAAAGCACATTTTCAGAATCACTGTTGGTTTTTACATTCGAGATAATTAATGACTTACAGGAGATTGGGAAGAAGCTGCAGCAGTTTTCTTTACTAGAGGATCACGTTCAGGCCGATTGCTGTGTGGTGTGCCTTCTCAGTCACGGAGAGGAGGGCTACCTGTTCGGAACTGACGGAAACAAACTTAAACTTGATGATATATTCGCTCTGTTCGACAACAACAGTTGTAAAAGTCTCATTGGCAAGCCAAAAATTTTTTTCATCCAAGCTTGTAGAGGTGGTAAGTTTAAAAACTTGAGATTTTAATTTAATAGGGACAGATTTTATGGAATTTTGTTTCCATAGAATATTTTTGGCCTTATTTCAGCAAGGCTTAGAGCTATTTTGAGAAGCACATATCCCTACCAAATGTATTATTTTACAAGAATAGATCCATAGAATTTTATCAATCATAAGCATAGAACAATACCATGAGCAGAAAATAATTGGTCCTGCATGGATACTGGCATCTTCGCTAGCCAAGGCTTCTGATTACGTTACACTACACGAACCCTTGGCAGATATAGGCGTCAGTTCTGGCCCTCTAGCGGAGATTCAAAATTACCACTCTTTACGCTTGAAATTTTCGACCAATCAAAACGAGCGTTACCGATTTACTTCATCTGTGATGTTAACAAACACACATGGAGGCTTGTGTCATTTCGATGAGATATGTGATCAATGACTAAATAGATTTATCAAACACTGCGAATGTTCCCCTAAAGATTGTATGTCTCTGTATATAGGTAAAATGCAATGACATAGTCGACATTGTAGCTCTGTACTGGGTGCCGCAATTTTTGTTTACTGCGAAACAAAGCCCGAGTGTAAAACGCGATTTCATTGGGTGCCCTGGGATTCCAGGGCGCGACGGTTTGAACACGACTATATCCGCCAAGGGTTCGTGTAGTGTAACGTAATCAGAAGCCTTGGCTAGCGAAGATGGGATACTGGCAGTCTGGTGCATAGTGCTTCATGCAAAAATCTTTTTGTTAATTGAATTTAAATTCAGTTTTTGTATAGCATAAGAATGATGACCATGACAGAGTTTTTGAATAGATTTAAAATGATAATCAGTTTTTGAAAAGGATAAGAATGATGATAAAATTTCAGTTTTGAATAGATTTTGATTGATGATTAATGCTCTTGAAATATGTAAGATGAGTGTCTTGTTTTTAACTTCTTTTAAGAGAAGATTTCATAGAATATTTCTTGTGTTGGGAAGAGGTTCTTTATTCCAGTATCTGAACATGTAGGATATATGAAATGAAAAATCTTTGTTATTGTCTAGGTGCGTTAGATGAAGGTGTGGAATGGAAACAAGCGGACGAGATTGACGGCTCCCATCCCAGCATGCGACAACTTCCAACAATGTCGGACATGCTCATCTGTTATCCAACACAGTCAGGTAAACATCTTAACAAGAGATGTAGATTAAAATGACAAATGTACAAAAAAGACACTTTTAGGACCAGGGCCTGTCTCCTAAAATTACAAAACAAACTTAATATAGGAGGGATGGTTCAAAACAATGGTCTACTCCCTTCATGTCGGTGAGACGAAACCTGGCAATAGGTAGAGTCATGTAGGTGGTAAATCCACAACTAAATTATGCCTATAAAAAAAGACTATAGTCGGTCAGATGAAACCTGGCAATAGGCCAAGTCATGTAGGTGGTAAACCTGTAACTTAATTATACCGACGGAACATTGACCTAGTTCGTAAACCAGTGATTAACTAATATATCTTAAAAGGTCTGAGTTTGTAGCCCAGTTTGTAGCCTTATCAGGATTCATTTCTATTTATTTCCTTGGCCATTGACTTATTTTCCTTTTTGTGGAAGCTTTGTAAAAACAGTCTATGGAAGGTCATTTGACTATCACCTGTCTACTAAGGCCTTATGATTTAGCCTGAAATAAGTAAAATGTGAGTGAAATGAAAACAAAAAGTTAAAATTCCTGATCATAATTATATTGCCTTAAAAATAAATTATTAATCATACATCAGTTATTGGTAGTTAGTGACGTACCACACTGTGTAATGAGTTATTATCAGGACTGTAGATAATTTTGATTGGTCACAAGCTAGAACAGACCTTAATCCAATTTTCTCAAATTACATATTTTTTCATATTGCTATTCTAGATATTTAAGACCTACAGATACTACAAATTTCATTTTCTCAAATTACATATTTTTCATCGGACTATTATTAATTTTGGAGACATACCGATACTGCAAATTTCTTCATTTTGACAAAGTTTATTTTTGTTTCATGACAGGATATTATGCTTGGAGAAACCGTGAACGTGGGAGTTGGTATATTGAAGCCTTAGTGCAAATTCTAATGAAGTACGCCAAAAACGAGGATATGTGTACCATGCTAAACAGGGTAGGTCTGCTGATTGTTAGCTCACCTGGTCCGAAGGACTAAGGTGAGCTTATGCCATACCGTAGCATCTGTCCGTCCGTCTGTCCGTCAACAATTGACTTCTTCTTCATAACCACAGATCAGAATTCGACCAAATTTGGTCAGAAGCATCCCTATGGTGTGGGGACTCAAAATTGTACAAATGGTGGGGCTGACCCGCGGGGGTCTGAGGGCCGGGCCAAAAGGGGTCAATTTGGCTCTATTAATATAAACGACTTCTTCTCTGAAACCAAGCAAAGGATATTGCTCCTATTTGCCTGGTAGCATCACTATGGGGTGGGAATTCAAAATTGTACAAATGGTGGGGCTGACCCCCTGGGGGCCAGAGGGGCAGGGCCAAAAAGGGTCAATATAGCTATATTGATATTAACGACTTCTTCTCTGAAACCGAGCAATGGATATAGCTCATATTTATCTGATGAAGCAATACAGGCCCTCTGGGCCTCTTGTTGATGTAAAATCTGGGAGGGGGAGGGGGGTATTACATTAAATGTGAAGGACATACATTGTGTGATGATGATAGTAAGTCTATACATTAATCTGGGGGGAGGTACATAAATGTAAAGGCCATACATTGTGTGATGATAGTAAGTCTATAAATTACTCTGGGGGTAGTACATTAAATTTGAAGGATATACATTGTGTGATGATAGTAAGTCTATACATTAATCTGGGGGTAGTACATTAAATTTGAAGGATATACATTGTGTGATGATAGTAAGTCTATACATTAATCTGGGGGTAGTACATTAAATTTGAAGGATATACATTGTGTGATGATAGTAAGTCTATACATTAATCTGGGGGTAGTACATTAAATTTGAAGGATATACATTGTGTGATGATGATAGTAAGTCTATACATTAATCTGGGGGTAGTACATTAAATGTGAAGGACGTACATTGTGTGATGATGATAGTAAGTCTATACATTCCTTTTGTTGCATTCTAACCATACTCCCACCACGAAGTGATTTAGGGGTATTGATTTCAAACATTGTCTTTCTTTATCATCAATTGGTAAAATAAAGTGAAAATCTGTTATTATTTTGCATGCAAGTTCTTTGACAGCCGAACATCAATGCTCTGCAGTCAAATTTGAATATCACAATTATAACTTTTTATTTTCAAATTCTGTCATTTTGTTATCACTATCTCTAGATTGAAATTTCCCTTCAGAAGGTTTTTGCAGAGATTTTCAATAATATGATAATAGGGTGCTGAGAGTTTGAATCAATGTTTCAGAGAGCGGGGGTGTGAAACATTAAACAAAAATTCAATTTCAGTTTAATTTCCCATTTAACAACAAAGTTGGAATAGAGATATGCATATCTGACAAGCAGTTCTCAAATTCATAAAATATTTTGCAGGTGAACCAGTTGGTTTCAAGAAAGATATCACGCTGTCCCCAGATCGAAATGGATCAAATGTCGCAGATGTCGGAATACAAAAGTACACTGCGAAAACCTCACCTCTTCTTCTTTCCTGGAATCGGATCTGTGTGACCTTTGACCTGTAATCCAGAGGTCATTGAGAAAAGTTCTTCCAATCTTTTTTAACTGTGATGATCAAGAGTAAAATATTGTATCATGATATTTAATTCATGATCTTAACGATTTGTTAGTCCCATTGGTCAAAATTTCATTCTTTTTCATTGATAAAGATATATCCACTTAAGTGTGTATTTTTATAAAGAGATGTAGTTAAAGTCCCTATAAAGTTGTGATAATGCTACATTTTGTATGTATCGACACTCCCTACCCGGGTCAGTTTTTGTTTCTCGGAAAGCTGAAAAACGGGCCTAGCTGTCTGTGCTGTCTTGGTTGTGTCTTTGGGCAAGACACTTAACCCTAATTGCTCAGGATGGCATGCGATGGGCCTCCCTCTGTTCAGTGAGGTAGTCACCAACTACTACATGGAAACCCGACCTCAAAATGACTCTTCCTGTTCAGGAGACGATAAACCCAGCAATCATTTTTATACCTAGGCGATGTGACTTGTTAAGTAAAACATTTGTTGTAAATGTATATTAAAGTTGGCTCATGAATTCTGACTTCCTTCAAAGAAAGTCATCTAAATTATGTAGTTCCAAAATTGGCGCTCTAATTTTCAGCCTTTATAAGTATTTATGAACTCTGATAGAGTAAGATTGATGTATGATTACGATGACAAGGCATACCATTAATTATATAAAAAAAAAAATACAAAACATCAACGAAATGAAAATTTGATATTCAGATAAACATGTTCCCTGTAATATTTTTTCTATGTAGATATTTAAATATATTTCATTTCCTCTATATTTGTTTTGACTGATTCAGTGATTTGAGAAAGTGCTCACAAATACTTGTTTACATTCAAATGTAAAAATTTAAAGACAATTACACTATAAAAATTTATAATTATTTATAACCTTTGTCTTTACCTTTGTACGTAGCTAGGAAATAATCCTTTTTGAAGACTCTGTTAGTGAAAAAACAATTGATTATTGCAGTTTTATTTTTTATTTATTTTGATAGTCTGATCAATTTTAGTTTAAGTAATATTGTTTTAGATGCAGGAGTTTGAAACACAGAATTTGTATAATTAGAGTTTAATTTAGAATTTTTATGCTTTGCATTTTAGTGTTACATTTTCCGATAGGAATTACTGTGTACGGTATACCTACGGTTTCATTATTGCTAGGTCTGTAGAGTAACCATTAGAAGTGATCACTATCCTGTTATATTTATGACTCTCCTTACTGACGTGAGAGTGAAAATATCCATGCTTACATTTTGTTTGATCAGCAGTAAACTGAGTTAGTTTGAAAATGTATTGTTGGAAAAACCAACTATAGGAACTTAATCAAAAGTTTTCTGCTATTATGTGAGATTTATTTGTGAAATGAATCAAATGAAAAATGCTGCCATTTCAGAAAATGACCCTGTACAGAACTTAAATATCAACTTTTAACAAGTTGGAATTAATATTGTGATCTTTATTAAACTTTTTGTTTAAAATTTCCCAAAAACAGGACTGTTTCCTTGACAATAAGAGTGAAACCTGACTTTACCGACCTTGTCTAGGTAATGTGTCGGATAGGACAGTGTGTTGGTGAAGACAGTGTCAGCAATAGTAGTGGGGCATGTTACCGTTCTGGTGGATATGGTCAGATGTTACAGGATGTTGTTATAGTCAGTGGTCAGTAAAGTCAGGTTTCACTGTAATAATTTTACCGTATTCAGTGTAATAAATGACACATACCCTTACAAATACATCCCTACATTCTTTTGTTGGAAAGATAAATAAATGTGGCCTCTTATTTACATTTCATTATATCTAAAAATATCTTTCTCTCTTGCTTCTCAGCCTGGATTACCTGGTTACATGAAACTTTTTCCCTGTAAATGATTTATCAAAGATATTTATGCCCCTGCCATAAAATAGAGGTGCATAAAGTTGCCCATGTCCGTCCCATCTCCTCATGTCAAGTCCTATGGTATGACGATGCATCCCGTCCCCCCTCACACCGCTTCCCGTCCTATCCTGATTCAATATAAACACTTAGCAACTTCATACTTTTGACCCATTTTTTTGTCAAAATTTATTCAATTTCCATACGTCAAGCTTGAGTATACTTCAGACATTGCTGTCTTTCAAGGATTTTAAGGCCAAGGCCAGGGTCATACTTGCTATATATAGAAAATCATCAACTGATTCAATTTAAACTCTAAGCAAATTCATTCTTTCACAAATTTTGGTCAAACTTTATGTAAAGGTCACATGGCAGCAGAGGTATTTATGTTGTTTTTTCTTAATTTCTTTTTTTGTTTTGTTAGTACACATTTCATTTATTGTGTCAAATAGGGTATTGCTATACCACAGTATACTATGCTTTCAAAGCAGAATAACAGGATATTTTGCTTTAAATGGTAACAGTTTTAAATGTTTAAACTGTCCGACATAATCTGTGTATGAAATATATGATTGTGTTAAGATTGTTGTCTTCAAAGATAAATATATATATATATATATCATGTATAAACTTTATTGTGAATAGATAATACTGATTTAATTCACATGTAAATAGATAATAATGGATCTATTATAAAGGAATTAATATAACAGAAACTTAGATTTTATAGAGAATATTTAAAATGTTTATGTGCGGTTGTTCCACACATCCTAACTGTTAATCATATCGTTGTTGTCGGGGACTGTAACCGACTTGTTACAGAGATAATATCCTTTCTATAGCCGATCAGTGTCTCGCTAAAAGAATTAAGATAGATTTTTTAAATTTTCTTTGAGGAATGGCCATATTGTGTTCAAATATATAAACAATGTCTTAGAATTCTAATACTCAGAGTGTATCATTGTAAGGACAAAACTGAAAACTGGATTAGGGAAAGAGGGTTTAGTAATCTAATTAGTGTTTTAATGAGAGAATCTTCATTAATTCTTATCACCCTCAAAATATTGTTAACGCTACACAGGGGATAGGCGTGGACCTATGTCACAAAAAAATGATTGTCAGTTGAAAATTAGCCTATCCCGATTATGTAATGACCCTTCCCTCAACTATATATCCCTAACCGCAAGTAAATGAAGTCGTAGGACGGGTCATACTCGGGAGATGATAAAAGTTAAGGATATGTAGTCATGGGATGGGTCATTCTTTGGAGAGGCTAATTTTTCATCTGACAATTTTTTTTGTGATGTACCGTAGGTCTGTGCCTACCACTTGTAGTGTTGCAGTACATATTTTAGTGGTGATCTTAATTAAGCGACTTTTGCATTGAAAATCTCCTAAATCATGGTTTGGATAACAGTTTACTGTTTTCTACTGCAAGAACTTTGAGGCATTCAAATTCATCATCTCCAGCCATAATCTGTTTCGATTCAGTTATCAGCTTAAATTTGAGTGCACCAAAATAAATGTTTTCACAGTATTATAAAAAAAGTTTTTCTGCATTAAATTGTTTGTGTAGAGAATCACAGGACATTGACTATAATTTGTTTTTGATTTTTTAGCTTTATGGGTAGATCAAATTTCCTAAAACAGAAGTGTTCAAGTCAACAATTTTGTTGTAGAATTACAGTGAATATTAACATAAAGCATACCATAACTTTTATATAAGTATTTAAGATGTACATAGTGTTTACACTTCTGTCTGTACCATTCCAGCTGTGTTCAGAGTCAAACTTTTTTGTTGACAATTGTTAAATATTCGACTTTACCATGTACATTTAAATTTTAATCTTGTCTTTTTGTGTTCAGTGTTTTTAAGATTGACAAATTAAGTCAAGACTGGGCCCTATGTGTTCAAATATACATTTTATCTACTTGTTAAAGAATCATGATTATTACTTGTTGATTAGTTACTGCGGCTGTTTGTCTGTCTGAAATCTGTTCTTTCGTATGAAGATCGACAGTGGCCGTAGATTATTTTGTCATCGTTTATACATTGATAAAGTTATGATGTCATTGTCATTGTCTCATCCACCATCATGATCCCAATGTCATATCTTATGTAGTCAGTGTTGTGTTACCTTTGACTCTGATGTCAGTGTTGTGTTACCATTGACTGATGTCAGTGTTGTGTTATCATTTACTCTGATGTCAGTGTTGTGTTACCATTGACTGATGTCGGTGTTGGTTTACCATTGACTGATGTCAGTGTTGTGTTACCATTGACCCTGATGTCAGTGTTGTGTTACCATTGACCCTGATGTTGGTGTTGTGTTACCATTGACTCTGATGTCAGTGTTGTGTTACCATTGAACCTGATGTCAGTGTTGTGTTACCATTGACCCTGATGTCAGTGTTGTGTTACCATTGACTATGATGTCAGTGTTGTGTTACCATTGACCCTGATGTCAGTGTTGTGTTACCATTGACTATGATGTCAGTGTTGTGTTACCATTGACTCTGATGTTGGTGTTGTGTTACCATTGACCCTGATGTTGGTGTTGTGTTACCATTGACCCTGATGTCAGTGTTGTGTTACCATTGACTATGATGTCAGTGTTGTGTTACCATTGACCCTGATGTCAGTGTTGTGTTACCATTGACTATGATGTCAGTGTTGTGTTACCATTGACCCTGATGTCAGTGTTGTGTTACCATTGACTATGATGTCAGTGTTGTGTTACCATTGACTCTGATGTCGGTGTTGTGTTACCATTGACCCTGATGTTGGTGTTGTGTTACCATTGACTGATGTCAGTGTTGTGTTACCATTGACTGATGTCGGTGTTGTGTTACCATTGATTGATGTCAGTGTTGTGTTACCATTGACTGATGTCAGTGTTGTGTTACCATTGACCCTGATGTCAGTGTTGTGTTACCATTGACTGATGTCGGTGTTGTGTTACCATTGACTCTGATGTCAGTGTTGTGTTACCATTGACTCTGATGTCAGTGTTGTGTTACCACTGACTCTGATGTCAGTGTTGTGTTATCATTTACTCTGATGTCAGTGTTGTGTTACCATTGACCCTGATGTCAGTGTTGTGTTACCATTGACCCTGATGTCTGTGTTGTGTTACCATTGACCCTGATGTCAGTGTTGTGTTACCATTGACTGATATCAGTGTTGTGTTACCATTGACTCTGATGTCAGTGTTGTGTTACCATTGACCCTGATGTTTGTGTTGTGTTACCATTGACCCTGATGTCAGTGTTGTGTTACCTTTGACCCTGATGTCGGTGTTGTGTTACCATTGACTCTGATGTCAGTGTTGTGTTACCATTGACTGATGTCAGTGTTGTGTTACCATTGACCCTGATGTCAGTGTTGTGTTACCATTGACTGATGTCGGTGTTGTGTTACCATTGATTGATGTCAGTGTTGTGTTACCATTGACTGATGTCAGTGTTGTGTTACCATTGACTGATGTCAGTGTTGTGTTACCATTGACTGATGTCAGTGTTGTGTTACCATTGACCCTTGATGTCAGTGTTGTGTTACCATTGACCCTGATGTCAGTGTTACCATTGACCCTGATGTTGATGTTGTGTTACCATTGACTCTGATGTCAGTGTTGTGTTACCATTGACTCTGATGTCAGTGTTGTGTTACCATTGACTCTGATGTCAGTGTTGTGTTACCATTGACTGATGTCGGTGTTGTGTTACCATTGACTCTAATGTCAGTGTTGTATTACCTTTGACCCTGATGTCGGTGTTGTGTTACCATTGACTGATGTCAGTGTTGTGTTACCATTGACCCTGATGTCAGTGTTGTGTTACCATTGACTCTGATGTCGGTGTTGTGTTACCATTGACTCTGATGTTTGTGTTGTGTTACCATTGACTGATGTCAGTGTTGTGTTACCATTGACTGATGTCTGTGTTGTGTTACCATTGACTCTGATGTCAGTGTTGTGTTACCATTGACTGATGTCAGTGTTGTGTTACCATTGACTGATGTCAGTGTTGTGTTACCATTGACTGATGTCAGTGTTGTGTTACCATTGACTGATATCAGTGTTGTGTTACCATTGACCCTGATGTCTGTGTTGTGTTACCATTGACCCTGATGTCAGTGTTGTGTTACCATTGACCCTGATGTCAGTGTTGTGTTACCATTGACCCTGATGTCAGTGTTGTGTTACCATTGACTGATGTCAGTGTTGTGTTACCATTGACCCTGATGTCAGTGTTGTGTTACCATTGACTGATGTCAGTGTTGTGTTACCATTGACTGATGTCAGTGTTGTGCTACCATTGACTGATGTCGGTGTTGTGTTACCATTGACCCTGATGTCAGTGTTGTGTTACTATTGACCCTGATGTCAGTGTTGTGTTACCATTGACTCTGATGTCAGTGTTGTGTTACCATTGACTGATATCAGTGTTGTGTTACCATTGACTCTGATGTCAGTGTTGTGTTATCATTTACTCTGATGTCAGTGTTGTGTTACCATTGACCCTGATGTTTGTGTTGTGTTACCATTGACCCTGATGTCAGTGTTGTGTTACCTTTGACCCTGATGTCGGTGTTGTGTTACCATTGACTCTGATGTCAGTGTTGTGTTACCATTGACTGATGTCAGTGTTGTGTTACCATTGACCCTGATGTCAGTGTTGTGTTACCTTTGACTGATGTCAGTGTTGTGTTACCATTGACTCTGATGTCAGTGTTGTGTTACCTTTGACCCTGATGTCAGTGTGTTACCATTGACTCTGATGTCAGTGTTGTGTTACCATTGACTGATGTCAGTGTTGTGTTACCATTGACCCTGATGTCAGTGTTGTGTTACCATTGACTCTGATGTCAGTGTTGTGTTACCATTGACCCTGATGTCAGTGTTGTGTTACCTTTGACTGATGTCAGTGTTGTGTTACCATTGACTGATGTCAGTGTTGTGTTACCTTTGACCCTGATGTCAGTGTGTTACCATTGACTCTGATGTCAGTGTTGTGTTACCATTGACTGATGTCAGGGTTGTGTTACCATTGACTCTGGTGTTGATGTTGTGTTACCTTTGACCCTGATGTCAGTGTGTTACCATTGACTCTGATGTCAGTGTTGTGTTACCATTGACCCTGATGTCAGGGTTGTGTTACCATTGACTCTGGTGTTGATGTTGTGTTACCATTGACCCTGATGTTGATGTTGTGTTTCCACACTTTCCTGTCATTAATCCATCCAGGAGCTATGGCAAACTGAATAAATCTTGCAAGTGGATGAAATTTTGGGGGGAAACGATGACATTCTAAATGGTGCTTTGATTAAACCACAAAAAACGACATTTTCCTATTGTGAGTGGTGATATTTTCAAAATAAAGGTGCATGTCCGCGGCCATCCCTAAGTTGGGAAAAGGAAGATTTCACTATAAAAATGGAATTTACCTGTGAAATACAAAATAAATATACATTTAGCATTCTACAACTGTACCAGAAGATGGGAGATGTATGGTGTTGACTACCAGCTATGTATGACTGAAATCTAACTTTTATTAAGATACCTTGAGAGTGTAGAACTTGTGATAAGTATACTGATTTGAAGATTTTATAATAAAAGAAATTAACAATGCCTTTTGTCCTCTATTTCATTGTCAGCATCACGAAGCTACCACAAACTTGTGTAATGATGAAGGTAAACATTAAATAGATTCACCACAGGCACCAGCTGTTAGTGTTTCTAAACACATATGTACCTGGTAACCATGGTTTCACATGATTCACTGTGATCATGTTTTACATTTTTTTTACTGTATTGACTATGTCAACATCCTAAAAAGACTTGTTTGTAACTTTCATTGTCTCTTATCACTTGTGACAGTAAATTACAGCCATATAGCTACATTGTGCAGTGAATTCGCTGTCTAAGGGATGATAAGGATGCAGAATAATACTAGATATTTTGTACCCAGTTACGAAAGAAAAAATAGTTTAATAAAATAGATGTCCTTTGATAGGCTCAAGGGGATAGCTTTGGGAGGTTTTGATATTATTTTCCCAAAGAAGACAATCTATTCATGTTGTTTCACGGAGAAGTATTAGTATCCGCCCATCATCAGTTAAGGATCTGGCTTCAGCACACAGAACTCAAACATGAGTTATCTCCCCTGTGACGTGTTCGGGCTGTTGACGAACACGCTGTCTCCCCATCTGACATATACTGTGCTGTTGACAGATTCTATCTCACTAGAGAAGTCTTCTGTCGGAACTGACATGACCTAAGAAGAGAGTTAATTCCCTTATTCAAAATAAGATGGTTTTCTCCCCAATCTCCCGTTTGCCTAGCAAATTGAGTTGTCTCCCTTACCCGTGTTTTATCTTCTTTTCAACCCGGTTGTTCACCCCCATTCACTACTCCTATACGTATATGAGGTCTTATTCCACCTGATTACATTGGTGGATATCGTTACATGACAGCCTGTCAAAAGTTTCCTGTCGTGTAAACCTCTAATATTATTGGAGTACCCCATTCACCTGATATTTTAACTGTTAACCGACATTTACTAAGAAACATGGTTATCCCCTCTACCTTATATTTTACTGTTTTGTGGACCGATATTAACTAATAACATGGTTATATCCTTAACCCGATATTTCAATCGTTTTCTTTAACCGATAGTATACCTAACGGCAGTTATCTCCCCATAAATATTTTCTGTCCGCCTCTTTCGGAATACCTCGCCTTCGTCTACTTCTAGTTTCGTAGAAAATAACGAGAGGTTCCGATTGCGTTCGCCTTACAGATACTGTTATCTCCCCTACCTGGCTTCTTGGTATACATGTAACATTTTTGATGACTTTTTAACGACACAGGGTAAAATATTAATTATTTATTTATCATTTTTGTACCATTGTAGTCCCATTATTCATGAAGCATGCCGACAAGGTAATTTAAGGTACATGGAGCATGGGGTTGGATAACGTCGCCTGTATTGATCAGATCTCCTCTTTCTTAAATTAAATCAAAATGGCTCCTTTTGGGATCAAACGACATTATCACCAGGTAAATCTTATTCAGAAGTGCGATTTTCCTCCATATCTGTAAATCACGTGCCTGTATTTTAAGTAGATTAACTGGTTAGATATTGACATGCTGTTCCACGACATCACCAGGTTCAGTTCCGTTATCTAACCATTAAAACACAAATATTTCCACCTGTCTGAGGTTTTATAGCTCGGCTGGCACGAAAGGGCTTCCGATATTCGTCTGTGAGGTTTTCAACTATTTCTTTGAAATTTCTACATAGCGAATAGCATAGGATCGCGATATTTGGTCAATAGATTAGATTAGAACTTAATCACATGGACTTTTAGGCACGAATCCCCAACCAATAGTCCATGACGCACATATTTTATTACCGTGGGTTGGGAATTCCTGCCAGTCCCCCTGAACGTTATCGAAAGAAAATAATATTTTATACCGATAGTGCATTAAATTGTGTTGATGGCAAACGTGTGTTTTAAGCTCTATAACATTCTTTTCTAAAGCCAGGATACACTAGTGTATATAATTATTATTTTACCAGTATATATATTTTGTTGGGAGTGCTTATACAGTTCCATCCTATAGCCTTGGCCTGATTTAACAGTTATAAGGATAAACCGATTTACACAGCTTAATCGAAGGAATTCGTTAATACAACCACGATACGTGATACTTTCGCATGCTATACGTCATCAGTGTTGTGTTTCTTGAATTGTCTAAAGGTCACAAAGTCAACTTAGAATTTAGGTCATAATGGACTATGCGACATCGCTTTAATTTCCTCTCGAAAATGTCAATAAGATAAAGGTTATTATGTAATAATCTGATAAGTAACTAGCTACTAGCTAATCATCATGTTCGTGATCTCAGAAGATCATGGTCATTCTAAAATTGATGAATTAATTATAATCACAGAAGGTCAAGGTCACTCAGGATTTACGGACTAATTATAGTCACAGAAGGTCAAGGTCATCTTAAGATTGATGGACTAATCAGAATCTCATCAGGTCAAGATCATCTTAAGATTGAAGGACTAATTATAATCACAGAAGGTCAAGGTCAAGGCTATCCCAAGATTGACGGACTAATTATAATCTCATCAGGTCAAGGTCATTTAGATTCATGGAATTAATATGATTTCTGAAGTCAAAGTCATTTTAAGATTGAAGGACCATATTGTTATGATCTCACAAGGCCATGGTCACTTTTAGATTTGACGAAATAAATACACAGGTCAAGGTCACAACAGCCAGGAATCATGATATCATGTGACTTATGCATTTTTAGTAATCTATTAATTCATTTATTAATTTATTTATTTAGTCGTTTACCAAAACGTAGAAACCAAATGTGATACGTGTATATTGATTTATATATTCCAAGTCAATTGCATAATACGCGGGAGTCTTAACCTTGGTGTTGTTTACATCGGCGTGTACATTAAATACGGGTCTAATTACCGGCCATACTCTCAGGTAGAAATACTACACTAGTGGCCCCACGTAAAGAATCGATCACGTAGGGTGAGTTTAGTACGTCTCCTCTCCCCACCATATCCTTATCATTTCTATCACAGAGTCAGACACGGGCTCCTCACCTGACGTCATACGCGCCATGGCAACTGATGTTTCCATGGAAGTCTGCCGATGGTATCGACAGAATCTCTGGTGTGTTGTCCTACCAGAGAGCTTGTGTAATGTATAATATTTGGAAAATTAGAGTGGGAAAAATAGACAGTGTCGTGTACATTGTTATGAAATATAACATGATATTTTATCGAGTTGGTTATTGATATTATGAGGGATCCGCATTAAATACCGAAAGGCCGGCGACAGCGTGCTAGTTAGTGGACTGCATGGTCATTTTTACTACTTCGGACAATATATATATATATACCATCGGACTCAATCCAGAATAATATATCAATGATAAAGAGTTTCCGAAAAATGAGTCGTATATCATATAACAGTAATTGAATAATCATCATGGGTATCCGGACTACTGAATCGTATATCAGCAACACGTCCCCTGATACATGCTTGTCTTGAGAAATGAATCGTATAGCAATGCCCACTTGATTTATGTTTGTCCGAACTGCTGAATCATGCATCGGTAACACGCCCGATTTATACATGTTTGTCCGGATTACTGAATCATGCATCGGTAACAGGCCCGATTTATACATGTTTGTCCGGATTACTGAATCATGCATCGGTAATACGCCCGATTTATACATGTTTGTCCGGATTACTGAATCATGCATCGGTAACACGACCGATTTATACATGATTGTCCGGATTACTGAATCATGCATCAGTAACACGCCCGATTTATACATGTTTGTCCGGATTACTGAATCATGCATCGGTAATACGCCCGATTTATACATGTTTGTCCGGATTACTGAATCATGCATCAGTAACACGCCCGATTTATACATGTTTGTCCGGATTACTGAACCATGCATCGGTAACAGGCCCGATTTATACATGTTTGTCCGGATTACTGAATCATGCATCGGTAACACGCCCGATTTATATATGTTTGTCCGGATTACTGAATCATGCATTGGTAACACGCCCGATTTATATATGTTTGTCCGGATTACTGAATCATGCATCGGTAACACGCCCGATTTATATATGTTTGTCCGGATTACTGAATCATGCATTAGTAACACGCCCGATTTATACATGTTTGTCCGGATTACTGAATCATGCATCAGTAACACGCCCGATTCATATATGTTTGTGCGGATTTCTGAATCATGCATCAGTAACACGCCCGATTTATACATGTTTGTCCGGATTACTGAATCATGCATCAATGTATTGCTGAATCATACAGTTGGAGTTATATATGATTCTGAAACGAAATCCCAAACTAACGAATGTACCGGCATTGTATGTCCGGAATAATGAGGCTTACATCAATAGAGGAAATGGAAGCAACTCTCTTCTAGTCATAAATAACAGAATTTCAACCAAGTTTGGTCTGGAGCATCCTTTGCTGAAGAGGAACCATTTTATTTTATTTAGGAGGAAGTGGAATAAATTTTGCAGAAGTGGTGACTACCCTGGTTCTGAAACGAAATTCCCTAACCCCCAATCTTGCACACACTAGGGATAATTGTCATTATTATCTCAATTCAACCTACTACGGAGGCATGTCCGCTGAATTTGAAAATTTGAGTAATGTGGTCGTCATGGAAAAAAATATGTCGGAGTTCTGTTTTCATTGTTGTCAATACGGCCGCTGTATATTGCGTTACATGAAAACCCATTCTCCAGATACATGTATGTTGTCAGCTTGGTGACACTACCTGCATTATTTCAGATAATAGGCCCACTGAAACGATATTGTACATTCCAAGCCCCACCCCACCCCTACTTCATGGACTGTGAGCGTTTGAAATCTTGTACTTTTCTGTCCAAAAAGTGATAACAAATTTTCTATAACTTCTAACCCAAATAGCCCGTTTGCTTACATTCATCTTATGTTCATATTCATACTAATTTCGGTTCATCGCCTTATAACCCGAAACGGCACTACTAGGTTTATATAGAGAAATTGCAGCGCAAATATAAATTGGTGTGACGTATCCCAATGAAATTTGAGTTTTCCTGATTATGTAATGAAAGAAATCCGGAATAACGAATCTTCTTTACAACTGTGATATATTAATGTGGTTCGTTCAAGTCCGAGATTCCTAATGATCTAGTGACGGAAATTCGGAATAACGAATCTTCTTTACAACTGTGATATATTAATGTGGTTCGTTCAAGTCCGAGATTCCTAATGATCTAGTGACAGAAATCCGGAATAACGAATCTTCTTTACAACTGTGATATATTAATGTGGTTCGTTCAAGTCCGAGATTCCTAATGATCTAGTGACAGAAATCCGGAATAACGAATTTACTTTATTATTGTAATATATTAATGTGGCTCATTCCTAGTTATTTAGTGACAGAAATCCGGAATAACGAATTTACTTTACTGATATAATACGAAAGTATATTAATGTGGCTCGTTCAAATCCGAGTTTTCCTTATTATTTAGTGACAGAAATCCGGAATAACGAATTTACTTTATTATTGTAATATATTAATGTGGCTCATTCCTTATTATTTAGTGACAGAAATCCGGAATAACGAATCTACTTTACTGTTGTAATATATGAATGTGGCTCATTCCTAGTTATTTAGTGACAGAAATCCGGAATAACGAATTTACTTTACTGATATAATACGAAAGTATATTAATGTGGCTCGTTCAAATCCGAGTTTTCCTTATTATTTAGTGACAGAAATCCGGAATAACGAATTTACTTTATTATTGTAATATATTAATGTGGCTCATTCCTTATTATTTAGTGACAGAAATCCGGAATAACGAATCTACTTTACTGTTGTAATATATGAATGTGGCTCATGTTTTGTCATATGGATGTAATATACAGATCGTTATTGAAGTGACTAAGTGAAAGAAACTTTATCGTGACTGTATATCGGCAAAACTACACCAAATTACAAGTGACATAACGAAACATTACACATATATTTACATGTATTATTACAGTTATAATGATTATATAATGTTGACAAATATTGACCAAACTTTTCACCAAAAACGATAACTCGCTTAATTCGAACACTCGGATAACTCGAAGTTTTTTCGTGGTCCCGTCGACTTCGAGTTAACGAAGTTCCACTGTATTTACGCACTAAGGGTGTTTATTGATGTGAATACAAGTTTTATTAGTTTCTTATTAATGTCATGTATCCGGACTAAGAAGTATAATTTATTTATGTGTTTTTTTATGATGGTTAATAAGACTTCCTTATTGATATCTGGAGTTCGGATTAACGAAACGCCTTCTATCATTTAATACACAGGAGGGAGATTCGTGATGTAAATCGATATATATGTTTTTTTCTTTCGATATAATCTATATTTTATAAACGTTAGCAACCTAATGCTGAAATATAATGGTCCTATCAAATATTGGAAGAAATTCAAAACCATCAAATATTTAAATTGGTCATTCTGTCAATATACATTGGACATTGACGTCAGCAGAACTGTAGAATTAGTCAGGATCGATGACCAGTTGTTGACAATTTTGCCACAGAACGACAAGCCACCAAACGATCTAAATCATACAGTACTTAAAGAGGTCTAAGTAGTCCTCGATATAGATCTGCTCCTGTAATGGACAATGTTCCAGACACATACATAACGTTAACGTCGTGGCAGATTTATTTGTCACGTTCGTCTGACTAATTGTGGCGATCATAATGTGTAAGCGTTATCGAGGGGTTTTCCACTTGACATGAAGCACTTCTCTGAACCAACACTGGACGCAGAAAACTTCCATTGCCAAAGGTCAACCAAAATTGTTAATAATAATCCCCTTCCCCTCCCAGGGGACCGAGGGTTGAGGCCAAAAGGGGGCAAATTCCCTGATTTCAAAAATCCTCTTTTCAGGACCCAAATACGGTAGAATCAAATACTCTTCATTGATGGGAGGGTCTAAGAAGCCAAAATGTCCTCTGGCCCTGACGTGGTAGACACGGTGCCAGGGCCAGAGGACATTCCGGCTATCTTAGGGGCTGATGGACGGTTAAAAAGGGTCAAATTGAAATTTCAAAAATCTTCTTTCCGATATCCAAATACAATGTATAGTAAATTCAAATACTCTTATCAGGTTGACGGATTTTAAGGTGCTTTTCCAGAATTGTGAATTTCATGACCCTGGGGTCTCACGTTTACCCCCTGGGGAGGGGGTTAAAGTTAATTATAGCTTATATAGGGAAATCACACTTTTTGACTGTTTGATTTTTGTTGGAATTCATTCTAACTTGGTTGAAATTATCAGTATCGGATAACAGTTTGATGGTTTGCACATGTTGGTCCTGACTGACCCCCAGAGGCTGATGGTCGGGGTCTAAAAGGGTCTAATTAACCCAAATACTTCAAAACTCAGGTGACTGTTAAGGCCCATGGGCCTCTTGTTCCGAAAGGTGATACCTTGGGATGGAATTTCTATCCGCTCATCTTAAAATATTAAATGTTTAAATTTTAGTGGCGCAATGGATAACGCGCTCGCCTCTCATCATAACAGCCGGGTTTCAATTCTGATGTCCAGAAGCGAAAATATGTAGATTTACATGACCGACCATGTGGTAATTTATTTAGCGGGTATATGTTTTTCCTGATATTTTAAGGTTCATTCTATTCCATCAGGGACAACCAATTGAAAGATACGGTACTTCATTTTTGTCGCGTAAAATGAATAAAGTTTAATTAAAACACGTTTAGAGATATCTATAACCTGCTTTTATGTATATACTTACTAACATTTACGAAAATATACCAGTAGGTTATTGTTTAAACTCCACAGGTTTTAATATTGTAGAAATAAACTACTATGGTGTTATATTCGTCAGAAACTCGACATGTAAACTAAAATCAATAATCATTTCAAGACAGGCCTAAGCTAAATTTAAAGATGCTGAATCCTTATATTTGATATAGGAGAGTCGTAGCTTGTCAGCAGCTGAGATGAGCCAGGTATTTATCAATTAACCCCAGAATATGCTTTTATGTTAAAACAATCCTAAATTGGTACACAACAGGAACTAGTATATAATTATGTTATCCCAGTGGGGTCCTGGCAGCCACCGTCGAACGACCCTTATTGGATCTCTGTTAGAACGATCTTTTATCTGCTTTCTTCTTCCTCTAAATCATTTGAAAACAAGAGGAACTTACATAGATCTTAGAAAGATCCATCAAGAACTCGCTGAGAAATAGTATTAATAAACTCAAACTTATACAAGAGGAATATAGGTGAAATTCAAGAAATACCCACGAAGAACATTCTGAGAGATAGTTATCACAAACTTTAACTGACAAAATTCAAAACGGCTGCCTGTTGGCCATCTTATTTTCTAATCAATCTCGAAATGGAACATTCACAACTGGGGGCCGAGGAGAACCTACATGTGACATTTTAGAAAGATCCTTTAACATTTTGACAAATAGAGAATTCCAAATGAATTTCAAGCAATATCGATGAGGAACTCTCTGAGAAATAGCGATAACATACTTCAACGGTCAAAATTCAAAATGGCCGCCTGTCGGTCATCTTGTTTTCGATTTGTCTTAAAATGGAACATGCGCAACTTGGTATCAGACGGACCGGAAGAGCGATTTGAAAATTGGATAAAAAAGATAAGTCATCTAATTAAAAAACTTTAAAAATGTTCTGAATTAAAAACAATCCACATTTTAATGCCTCTTGATTGTACTTCACTGCAATAACGGTTTATAGATTAACAGCATACATAGTTAACAGTACAATTTCAACCGAGCACCACGCCACAAATACATGTACATAAATACCATTTGAATAGTTGCACTGGCACCCGGACAGAAAAATCAATTTTATATTTTGAACAATTGTATGAGCGACGTGTTGTCCCGTATCGACCAGCAATATTAAGTGAAAATCACACACACACGTAAGTCTAGAACGACAGACAAACGACAAGTCGAGATATCGAACGCCAGGCATCGTATTGGCCTTCCTTGCTGATCCACATTGGGCTTCGACTAGCATGTTAGCGATTATTGTCAATGCAGTATAAAAGATGTTTAAAATCATACCGCCGGCTTACAACAACAGGCGTTCCTGCAATAGCTTAAGAGTTCATGTCTAAATTCGCAAAACTGATAAACTCCTATTTCATTCACAATGCGTCAATAGTATTAGTATCAGAAACATGAGATAGAACCTGATACCCCCACAGACGTTATCAGTTGGTACAATCCTAATGTACGCCTTCCGACGCCAGCAAAAGACACGATGGAAATTTACCAAGATGCAATTGACGGAACCCGCCATAGGGTTTTATGAAATCCTAGTAACCGTCCTTAAGACGTTTACAGATGACACAATACACGTATGATGACAACATGTTCTAACAGTGATGGATTTCTAATGTCCCATCATGCAGCTTCATTTCAAATATGCTAAATAGTACAAGCATGTTATAACACTCACAATACTTTAGGCGCCAGTAAATGATACAGTTAAACCATGTACATATTCTTATATGTTGAATAATTTAGGACTAAGAGCCCTCAGATGTTAGTACATGGTACAACCCCCACAACCCCTCAGATGTTAGTACATGGTACAACCCCTACAACCCCTCAGATGTTAGTACATGTTACAGCCCCCACAACCCCTCAGATGTTAGTACATGGTACAACCCCCACAACCCCTCAGATGTTAGTACATGGTACAACCTCCACAACCCCTCAGATGTTAGCACATGGTACAACCTCCATAACCCCTAAGATGTTAGTACAAGGTACAACCTCCATAACCCCTAAGATGTTAGCACATGGTACAACCCCCACAACCCCTCAGATGTTATCACATGGTACAACCTCCATAACCCCTAAGATGTTAGTACATGGTACAACCTCCATAACCCCTAAGATGTTAGTACATGGTACAACCCCCATAACCCCTAAGATGTTAGCACATGGTACAACCCCCACAACCCCTCAGATGTTAGCACATGGTACAACCTCAATAACCCCTAAGATGTTAGTACATGGTACAACCCCCACAACCCCTCAGATGTTAGTACATGGTACAACCTCCACAACCCCTCAGATGTTAGTACATGGTACAACCCCCACAACCCCTAAGATGTTAGTACATGGTACAACCTCCACAACCCCTCAGATGTTAGTACAAGGTACAACCTCCATAACCCCTAAGATGTTAGCACATGGTACAACCCCCACAACCCCTCAGATGTTAGCACATGGTACAACCTCCATAACCCCTAAGATGTTAGTACATGGTACAACCCCAACAACCCCTCAGATGTTAGTACATGGTACAATCTCCACAACCCCCTCAGATGTTAGCACATGGTACAACCCCCACAACCCCTAAGATGTAAGTACATGGTACAACCTCCACAACCCCTCAGATGTTAGTACAAGGTACAACCTCCATAACCCCTAAGATGTTAGTACATGGTACGACCCCCACAACCCCTCAGATGTTAGCACATGGTACAACCTCCATAACCCCTAAGATGTTAGTACATGGTACAACCCCCACAACTCCTCAGATGTTAGTACATGGTACAACCCCCCAGATGTTAGTACATGGTACAACCCCCCAGATGTTAGTACATGGTACAACCCCCAGATGTTAGTACATGGTACAACCCCCACAACCCCTCAGATGTTAGTACATGGTACAACCCCCACAACCCCTCAGATGTTAGTACATGGTACAACCCCCCAGATGTTAGTACATGGTACAACCCCCACAACCCCTCAGATGTTAGTACATGGTACAACCCCCACAACCCCTCAGATGTTAGTACATGGTACAACCCCCCAGATGTTAGTACATGGTACAACCCCCCAGATGTTAATACATGGTACAACCCCCAGATGTTAGTACATGGTACAACCCCCAGATGTTAGTACATGGTACAACCCCCACAACCTCTCAGATGTTAGTACATGGTACAACCCCCCAGATGTTAGTACATGGTACAACCCCCCAGATGTTAGTACATGGTACAACCCCCACAACCCCTAAGATGTTAGCACATGGTACAACCTCCATAACCCCTAAGATGTTAGTACATGGTACAACCCCCACAATCCCTCAGATGTTAGTACATTGTACAACCCTCCCAACCCCTCAGATGTTAGTACATGGTACAACCCCCACAACCCCTCAGATGTTAGTACATGGTACAACCCCCCAGATGTTAGTACATGGTACAACCCCCCAGATGTTAGTACATGGTACAACCCCCCAGATGTTAGTACATGGTACAACCCCCACAACCCCTCGGATGTTAGTACATGGTACAACACTAACAGTATCTCAGTTTGGTAGTTCATGGTAAAACTCTCACAGCACCTCGGTCGCTTGTAAATTGTACAACCCTCCAACCCCTCAGACGTTAGTACATGGTACAACCCTCACAACTCCTCAGTTGTAGTTCATGGTAAAATCCTCACAAACTCCCTGTTGTCAGTGTATGGTACAGTCCTCACAGTCTCTCAGTTGTCAGTGTATGGTACAGCCCTCACAGTCTATCAGTGTTTGGTACAACCCTCACAATATCTCAGTTGTCAGTGTATGGTACAGCCCTCACAGTCTCCCAGTTGTCAGTGTATGGTACAGCCCTCACAGTCTGTCAGTGTTTGGTACAACCCTCACAATATCTAAGTTGTCAGTGTTTGGTACAACCCTCACAATATCTTAGTTGTCAGTGTATGGTACAGCCCTCACAGTCTCCCAGTTGTCAGTGTATGGTACAGCCCTCAGTCTGTCAGTGTATGGTACAACCCTCACAATATCTCAGTTGTCAGTGTATGGTGAAGCCCTCGCAGTCTCCTAGTTGCCAGTGTATGGTACAACCCTCACAATCTCTCAGTTGTCAGTGTATGGTACAACCCTCACAATCTCTCAGTTGTCAGTGTATGGTACAGTCCTCACAGTCTCCCTGTTGTCAGTGTATGGTACAGTCCTCACAGTCTCCCAGTTGTCAGTGTATGGTACAGTCCTCAGTCTGTCAGTGTTTGGTACAACCCTCACAATATCTAAGTTGTCAGTGTATGGTACATCCCTCACAGTCTCCCAGTTGTCAGTGTATGGTACAGTCCTCAGTCTGTCAGTGTTTGGTACAACCCTCACAATATCTAAGTTGTCAGTGTATGGTACAGTCCTCACAGTCTCCCAGTTGTCAGTGTATGGTACAGTCCTCAGTCTGTCAGTGTTTGGTACAACCCTCACAATATCTAAGTTGTCAGTGTATGGTACAGCCCTCACAATCTGTCAGTTGTCAGTGTATGGTACAGCCCTCACAATCTCTTAGTTGTCAGTGTTTGGTACAGCCCTCACAATCTCTCAGTTGTCAGTGTATGGAACAACCCTCACAGTCTCCCAGTTGTCAGTGTATGGTGCAGTCCTCACAGTTTCCCAGTTGTCAGTGTATGGTACAGTCCTCAGTCTGTCAGTGTTTGGTACAACCCTCACAATATCTAAGTTGTCAGTGTATGGTACATCCCTCACAATCTGTCAGTTGTTAGTGTATGGTACAGCCCTCACAATATCTAAGTTGTCAGTGTTTGGTACAACCCTCACAATATCTCAGTTGTCAGTGTATGGTACAACCCTCACAATATCTCAGTTGTCAGTGTATGGTACAACCCTCACAGTCTCCTAGTTGCCAGTGTATGGTACAACCCTCACAATATCTCAGTTGTCAGTGTATGGTACAGCCCTCACAATATCTCAGTTGTCAGTGTATGGTACAACCCTCAGTCTCAGTTGTCAGTGTATGGTGCAGCCCTCACATACTCCCAGTTGTCAGTGTATGGTACAGCTGAGAGCTACAGTCCTTATAGCCCATTAGCTGTTGATACATGGTACAATCCTTTCGGTCCTTCGTTAGATAGTACATACAGTCAAGGTCTGTTACTATTTATAGTTCATGGACAAATCTCAACACATTAAATGTTGATAAATAATACGACCCGTATTACGTTCGCGAAACAAATGAACATGCATGTTGAAACTGTAAACGTCCTAAGTTAAATACATCGGGTCACAATGACTATTCGATCATATGCTGTACTTATATATGTACACGCAAACACTAATGGTTACAAGTTGATGACGATTTGCCAGGAAACAGGTACTTAACTCTTCAGCTATAGGCTAATCTGACAAGCGTGCTGTATAACTTAGTAAACGGGATGTTGACAGTCATCTACAGCCACACTGAACATATACGTATCTAATTCAGGGGAGTGGTGGTCAACTACAAACTCTGCCAAGTTTCATCGGTGGATCGCTGGGGTGTTTAATCAAATGGCAGTGTATTTTGCAAAGATAATTGATGCTTAAAAGCCAGATAGAAAAATACAATTAATTATGATGATTAATTCAACCAAATCTCAAAGAAATCGAATGAAAAAAATAGGAAAAGTTCTCCGGACCATATCTATATACTGAAATAATCAAAACACATCTTTTTTTTTGAAAAAAAAAATCAAAAAGAAAACAAAGAGTCTAATAAAAAGTCAAAAGTCCGCTCAGGAAAACACATTTATATATAATGCAGCATGGTGACGCTGGACGTCAAATAACAAAAGACACCTAACAATAGAAGATGCTATATAACGCTGTCAACTACGTCCGCCCACACCAAGATTTACGTTAAAGTAGGGACTTCCTCATACCCCGAGTTCAAGGGGTGAAGGTGAATGGTGAGTTTTCATTAATTTTGAAAGTCGCATCCTCTTTGGAAACCAGGTCACGTTAAAGGGATTTTCCACAGAATATTTTTCGTAATTATTTGTTGAAGATCCCTCAAAGAAAACCACATCGACTGATATATAGTAAGAGTAGGGGCTAATATTTTTTTCTATAAATACTAACCAGAAGCAGACGTCTGTGGCCAGGGTAACAAACTAAGTCATAGCATAAAAACTTGCAGTTGTTAAAATTGAAGATGGCTACCTGTCGGTTATCTGCAAATCACCTAATAAGAAGAAATAAGCTCATCAACAACACCTTAAACCCCTCTTAGAAAAACAGAAAAGAATGTGTGATCCGTGTATATATACTAAGTACCCAGAACATACCCAATCTATAGAGGACAATTTAAAAAGACCCAGTCAACCAAAAAGTAACCATCATGCGAGTAGTTCTAATCACATTTTGATGATCGCCGACCGCCCCTCGATCTAAAACTGTGCGAGAAGTATAAAACCTCTGTAAGCCACGGTCGTACCTTTGGGACACGCTAATATCAGGCTCGGATTTCATCAATAGTATTTAGCTTGAAATTGTCCACAGGAACCGAGGAGGAAATCTTAGGTAAGAACTTTCTATAAAATATGTAATGGGGAAAAATTACGGAATTTCGTAAGGATATTGATCATAATGAGGTACCAGGTAACGTGTCAAATATTTGTCCGTTTTCCGCATTTCCTTTCCATTAAGGGATTGTAGTAAACACGGTGGGCAGTACCGTTAAATATCATGGCAGAACAAGATAAACTGCAACATACAACTGTCTCGTCCTTGAAAATAGTGTAACACAAAATAAAGTAAATCTGGTAAAATATAAAGTAACAAGAACAATACAAAGTACAAGTTTGGACCAAGCGTTTCGGAAGACTATGCGTCTTAAATATTTCATCAACAGTGCAAACCATGTGAAATTTGCTAAAATTTGGGTAATATCACATCCTCAAACCGGCAACCGGAGTTATGTCAACGAAATCACCAGGTATTCTATATATGGCACAAGGAAATGGAAACATTACTAACGATAGCATTGATGTAGGCCATAAAATTTCCATATTATGGTCTTCATCACAAGGTATCCCTAAGGTCGAGTTGAAGTGTTTCTGTCTGCCGTCGTCATTTCTGTTCGTACACATTTTATCAAAACATATTAATATGCATACAATATACACAACTTGTATATCAATACACACCAGAAGATATATAATTGAAAGTATAAATATTTAAATATTATGCTCCAAAATGTCGATGATCAAATCGTTCAGGAGTGACAATATCACTTGCACACCTCTCGAAATAATCGATATCTACTACGGAAAACGTGATATTTGGAACAAGCCCATGAATTTAAAATCAACTGACGTGAACACTAACAATAGAGAAAATGAAAATTGTCACGTTGATCATGCAGGTAATTCGTAATTAGCTGCTCCTGTTGGATACGCTGTCAATAGATATGGAGCGTCTGTATAAGGGCCTTGTTTGTAAGTTCAAAATATTGTTTATGATCAATCGGTATAATAAATAGGTCTTGTTTACTTTAAAAAATCACATCAGTAACATAGTTAAATGTTACACATGCCAAAGTCTATATCGCCGTTTTGAAAATCTCTTTTCGAAAGTAGGTTTGGCGTTACAATAACCATTGGACACGTTCGTAATGTAAATCATGCTAACGATTTCATCCAAATTGTATCTCACAAAACAAGAGACAATGGCGTTCCTTAGTTTGTAATAGAGCAAGGCAATCTATTTTTAAAAGAATGCCTAACAGAACAGACGTTTTTAATGGAGGAAGTTCAAGACTGGTCAAAAGCTATTCTTAACCGAGGACACATGTTTTCCTTTCGTATATATTTCAAGCCATCAGTTCTACGATAAACCATAGGCACTTTTATCTGGTAATTAACACCAGAGTTAAAATTACCCTCGGTATATACTATATACAGAATGCATAAAGTATATATCGAGGATAATTTGTATATAGTATATATCGGATAATTTTAACTCTGGTGTTGATAACCAGATACAAGTGCCTATGGATGTACCTAGTGTTTAAGCCTATTCTACAAGTCAAACCAACGCAGTACCCAAGTTTGGATAGTGGGCAGTCTTCTGTGAGGCTCGATATCGATCTGAGAATCCAGCTAGACTTGCAACAGTTCACGGCAAGTCAATCAAGGAAGTGTGCGACGGACAATTCATGGTAAATCTTATTAGCCATCTAGGAGGATTGGGTTGATGATAACGACACTTCCCTGTCAACTTAAGGTCACCGATTAGCATGTAAACATGCTCATTTGATGTGAACATTTTCATTTATACAAACATGCTATTTTGCTTGTCAATTCATCAGCTTTCAATATATTTTGACTCTTCATGTCCATTTTTCTTTCAAAGTCTTCTAAAGGTGAAACACAGAATTTAATGTAGAAAATCAGATGCACCCCAGATACTGTCTATCGAAAGAAGTCGGTAAACGCATTCAATCATATTTAAGAGTATAATTACATTACTACATTCAATCATATTTAAGAGTATAATTATATTACTACCTCAAATTATGTTAATGAAACGACATTAAAACACAATGGAGCAAAATTCTAAGTGATTGGAAAAAGCATTATTTGCAAAATTTCATTATCATGTGATAAAAGGGATCTGAACTTGATCCTACTGAATCACATATAAGTCTGCTTAGAGTAGATTTTAAAAAGCTTGTTTTTTAAATATCACATTGATATTTCGTCAAATTTAATTGACCAAATTGGTGGGGTCACTAATAAGAAATTATTCTCCAAATATTTTAAGTTTAAGGACATGTGGGCATGGCCCCTCATTCCATTTTCATCCTGATATACACATGATATATCTTTAAAAGCCCAAGAAATGTAACCTTTGAAATATTGATCTCTTGTCACACCATGAATCTTCGGGATAGTCCAAATAACACCTAGATTATCTGAATATCGACATGGATGAATGTCAAATCTCAAAATAATGAAATACATGTAGCTGTATTTGAAAAACAAATAAATTACCTCTGTGACATATTGGGGAGAAAAACTGTCACATATAGGGAAAAAAAATACTAAAAGCATTCATCCATGTTTATTAAAACCCTAACACTTAACACTCGCCCATGCATCAATGAGAAGATAAACCGGATCATTAATGACAAAAAAGCTTTATTGACAAATGAAAAATACAGTTACACTGACACTGACAGATAATTTTCACAATATAATATTCATAATTAATGTGTAGGACTAGTTCAAATAGACACACTGATGCGGATGGTGAGATATATCTAGCACACATCACGTTTACACTAGGAGAAAGGGGCCTGCCTGTCCACCCCACACAACTGTCCAACGTCTGTACTGACCTAACTTATTCCAGTAATCTTCTCTTGTTAGACCTTGCTTTGTCAAAGTTGTTCAAATCTAAAGTCACCGGAAATATCAATTCCAACAAGTTTATTATTTGCTTTGATTTTCAACAGGACTACTTCCTGTAGAATGAATATTGACTACAGACAAGGAAGTCGGAGAACACTTGATTACTGGAGCAAGGCAACTGTCTCCACATTTTGTGTGGTGTGTCTACTTGTGGTCTTGGGAATGACAGGCATTGCCATCAGCTATTGAGAGTTTCTAGGCATTTTTCTTTTAAATAAATAAAAATTCTATTCACCATTACATAAAAAGGTCTTCCAAGGAATAGGTCATCCAAGGAACTTTCACAGTGAATAAGAAAAGACTGCATTTTTTTAGTAATGAGATTAGCTTGATTATTGATGGAAATTTGATCTGAAGTTTTGTACTCTGGTTCTGGATTTATTTTAGGAAAAAAACAACAAAACATTATATATAAAAACAAAATGAGATAAGACTCAAAAATTCACATCAACCTAAGCTCTCTATGTATAGTGTATATACTATGGAATCTTACATGAAATGAATTATCTTGAAGAGATGTGATGTTTGTATATGATTTCAGTAACTTTTGGTCTAGAGATTTGTTTTGTAAGAAGAAACATTTGGAAATCCTTAGGATGAAAGTATATATCTACATCTACGTTTCAACATGCATCAGTTCACACACATCTGTCACAAGAAAATAAAAGGTTACATTTGCACATGTTGCAATACAAACATTCAAGGGACTAAGATTGACCGACCTATTAATCTTGAAGACCAAAATCTGGGTTGTAAATAATCATACACAAGCATCAGACTGACCCATTGGGGTCAAGGGTCAAGATTGCTTTCGCTTCACCAGTTAATACACCATAAAATGCAAACACTCGCACAACCATTCATTCTCACTCATTTTCCATGCCGAGCTTAACATATATTACTATAGTGTATCAGGGTCCCGATACGGTTGAGTTACACAAAAGAGATATGCGTTTTCTCTCATTCATTTTTGCCATATTTGAAAAGACAACGCAACTCATAATAAAAAAAAAAAAAAAAATGGAAACAAGACACGCACCCAAATCCATAGGTGCAACATGCATATCCATAGAGTACAATTGAATATATCATACATTTCAGAACACATTTAATTTTTTAATGTTTTTTTTTTAGCCCCATATACTTTGTTGGCATGGTAGGTTTGTTAACATTTGCTCAAAATTACAGTTAAATCAGACCTCAGTTCAGAATGATTTCCTGTGAGGAATTGCTGAACATTTGGTTATACGAAACAGGCAAATATACAATCTGCATACATCGATTTACAAGGTTCCAAACAGTCTTCTTAAGTCCATTTTCAAAATAACGCAAATTTTGTTAAAATTGAAGTGCAAGCAAATTCAAGGACCTACAAACACGTACAAACAGTAAGCAAGGCCACATAGCTTTCATATCCGGTCCAAATACCTTACAGATGTTTTCTCTTCAACCCAATCGACTGTATGGAGATTTCATTTTTTTCCCTTTGTGACAGCAATGTTTTCATTAATTATTCCTTAATTCAGCTGTTTGATCTTTAACAGACAGCACTTCATTATAAAAGGCAGATTATTTAAATAAGGACAGCTTTGGATGTCACTGCTATATATGTACATCATCGTGTCAGACCATGTCAAAGCTGAGAAGTGAAAACATCAAGTTTTTATACAAAATGGGGAAGGAAAAGGAAATTTAGAAAAGAAACATTGACAGACTCATGTCTTTTGATGTTGATCTTTTCAATTTTCATTGCACTAAAACCTTCGAAATAGAAGACAATACTAGTTTATAATGAAATACATTCGTATCTACATAAACATAAATATCATGCATCAACAAGTTCATCATACATACATAAGGCCCACCCTACCCATATCACCTTCAAGTTATATTATCCAAGTTAAGAAGCTACAATTCCAATCCTTTCCAGAAGAAAAGAAATATCTTTACATTTGATTTCCGTATTATATAAACGAACACTTGAACAAAATTCTAATATACTTTGAATTAAAATATTTTCTTTTTTTGGGGGGAGAAATTTCTTGAGACTTCAACATTTATAGTAGAAAGCAATCATCATTTAGATGCAGTCTTCATAATCAATGAGCACTTGCATGATTGAACATGAAATGTTTTAAAACAAAATCACAATCATAATCCACATGTGTCTTAGCTGTTCCTCACTCGCAGTCACCTAAGCGCTAGAACGATCCAGGACATATGCAAGGTCGGGTTACATGTGGCGGGACATGTAGGCAGACCCTCTGTCACTGATCAGTTATAAGGGGGTGGAGATTTAGTGGGCCCATTTTTAGATGAAATGGTCCCCCTGCTGTAACACACAGACAAGGAATATATTGTAATAATTATTTATACACAAGATCTTTCTTCCAAGAAAGCCAATAGATGTCATGTGCTGTGATATATTCTGATGTATAGTTTTCTTTACCTAGTTTTGAAGGTAGTAGTTTTCCAGTTCTTTGAATTGACATTTGTTTGTGTAACAAATGCTTGTCCTCAGTTGCCGGTAAGAAAAGCCCACCAATAAATGCACATATACCATTTAACGGCACCTTTCTTGCACTTCGTGCCCTGTGGGCTCTTCACACCAAGTGTCAACTGTTCATAACACTTTCCACTTCAATTGATCCATCCCATAAAAATATCCATTATGTCCCGTGGAAAAGTTCACATCCACAATTTTTGTTTAATCAAAAAAAAAAAAAAAAATAACCACAAGTTTATTCTCGCAGCTGTTAAAACAATAGTTCCATAATGCGCGTGAATACATTGTTACTTTCCCCCATATAACACGGGCACATCAGTTTTAAGATATAAATAATAAGTCTTGTATATTTCCCCTCAGATGGGCTAACTAATACTTGGCTCAATTCCAGATCTTAAGAAAACTGTCCCAGGATCCCGTGGCGACGGCCATTCCATCCTCCGTGACACCCAAACAGCTCACACGGTTGTCATGACCTGCTAGCACTCCTGAACACAAAACCAAACAAGACGTTATATAAAAATACTTTTGTCTGTCTTCACTCTCATTAAACACCGAAACTGAGAAACTCATATTTAGACCTTAAATATATACTGTAAACATGGAAATTTATGCGAGGGAGATATTTACGCTAATTATGCGGATCCCTTTTGATCGCGAAAATTTCCCCACTTGTATTATTTTGAGCATACTCAAATACAAACGAAGTTGGGTCGATTGCGAAAATTACCCCCACACATATAGTTTACGTATCGAAATCGCGAAATTAACCACCCGCGAAAATAACCACCTTTACAGTAGAATACAAAATAAACATGGTACCTAATTTTGAGGTCCCTTCATGGGACCTAAATTCATAATGGAAGAGCACAAATATGATATTTAAACAGATGAGGCTGAACACAACTTACCAGCTCTATCTTGTTTTAGGACATCCCAAACATTGCAGTTGAAATCATCATAACCACCCAGGAGGAGACGACCTGACTTGGAGAAGGCCACAGACGTAATACCACAGATGATATTGTCGTGCGAGTACATGCCAATTTCTTGATCAGCACGAATGTCAAAAAGCCTGCATGTGGCATCATCAGACCCAGTTGCAAATGCGTAACCGTTCGGAAAATACTGAAAAACACAAAAGAGACAAAGATTTTATTTTCAAACACCAAAATATAACCAACCGCACAATCAAACAGCACAGTAAATGTTAAATTGGTATTTCAAGGAAATGTCAATGAAACTATACACTAATGAATGTTTTTGATACCAAAATACATTAAAATTATAATCTGCAAGATACTTTATTAATACAAAATGCACTTCTAAATGTGTTTCTCCTGAACGTGCAATCAAAGAAGACAAGGAAAGCTCAAAACCACAGCACATATTAAGCTTATGCATTTTAATATGACAACAAAAAAAATCTAACTCTTAGAAGTCTTTGTAGCTGGGTTGTTCCGTTTAGAGACACCTATAAGCCGCTATAAGTAGTCAATGAAGCAGAAACTGACCAATCTCAGAAGCACTTTCCAAATATGGCTGACAGCCACTCGCGTCCTAATGAGGGGCTATTCTTAGTCAAAAGCCTTAACAAGTGTTACTTGATATGTTTATAATTTTGATCCCCATTACTCGAGAGCACGATATTCTAGTGGTCACGCACATTCTTCCTTGTTGCCTTTTATACTAGTTATACAAATGATATCAGATAATTCAGAGGCTGCTATTTAAAGCAATTGGGATTAGTGATGTCATTAACTAGTATCAAATGTCAATAGGTAATAGGCACAGCTCAACTCAGGGTTACCAAGACAACTTTGTTTAATCAACAATTCACTGCGTTATTCAGTAAACACACCCATATCATATTACTGTATAAACTATAAATGCCTGTAATATTATCTATTGACAAGCTGTGTCGGGTATAATGAAATGACATCACACCGAAGTTTGTAATGTGATTGTACAATCTTGAAACTAGAGATACAGTGGTGATAAACTTTTAAGAATAACATGGAATATTTGCAAAATATTGGATTGTGTGGCAAAAGTGATCGAAGTTTGTTTCTATTTCACACAATATTGATGAAACTTGTCATAATTTGTTTAAGTTTGCTTGTTACAGGCTGTTCAGACTTGTTCCTCAAGACTCAAATGGAAACTGGCATATATATCTTATATCCAATTTCAACGGAATTGGCTACTTGTGCACATTGTACCTGACCTCATATATATCTGAAACTTGTACAAATTGTGTCACATTTCATAACATACTTACAGTGATTGCATTTATATCAGATTCGTGTCCTGAAAATGTTTGTTTGCACATTCCATCTCTGACATCCCATAACTGTGAACAGAGAGACATAAACATTACTACAAAATGGAAATCAAACATTCATAATAAGATACAAATGTTTTGGTATTAATTCATACAGTCAATAAAGACTAAATTCGAAAGACGAACTTGAAATTATTTAAACAATTCAGATTACATTGAAACTTTCTTAATTTAACCAACAAATTAGTACTTATTTTCATTAAAAGATAATTAGATATGAAGTAGGTCTCATGTTTTGAAGGTTCATTAACTTTTTTTCAAGATTTTGGTTTTGAAGAATATCCTATATATGAAATAAATCTCCTTTCCAGATTAATTATGCTCCCAATATTATGAACATTTCACATTCCAGAGGCATCACCAACAAAACTTTACCAATGTTAAAACTTATGAAGTCACAAGTTTAAGGTTTATCTAAGTCTTTAAAGAACTTCTAGATCTATTACAATCATAATTTACTCTTAGAAACATCACATTTGCTGAGGCACCCCATCAAACCAGTACTGATCTTAAAAGTTATGAAAGGTCAAGTAAACAATAGTTTTTTAAAGGTTTATTAAGATTTTTAAGGCTTTGAACGAAATTCAGGATCAATTTTGATATTAATTTACTCTTAATAGACATTATACCTTCGCTGAGGCATCACATGCCCCCGAGACAAATGACTTCATATCTGGTGCCAGAGACAGGCTCATGACATCACCAGTGTGGCCAGTAAAAGCTGTTGTCTGCTGACCTGTCTCTATATCCCATAATGCACTGTAAAGGAGAAAATCATCTTACTTCAAAGATTGTATCAGATCAGTTTGGATTAAACATTCTTCATCCTGTTACTATTGAAATATGAACATACTACTATTGTATATACATATATAAGCAATCACATTTTTATGTTTTTTACTTTAAGAAAACATAATAAACTAGGTCTTTACCAATTCCATAATGAACTAACGAAGTGCAATAAAATCTAACGAATGAATGAATATTTACACTTTCTTACAAAAACATCGCTCAGTAATTTTATCTTTGATGATTCCGAGACTTTATTATCAGAAACCTGAAAATGACATAGGTACGTACCATGACATGTCTCCGGAGCTTGTTACTATTTGGTTGTCGTCAAGGAAACGGCAACAAGACAGATAACCAGTGTGTCCAGGCAGCTCCCGACTGACCCTTACATTTCCTTCTCGTGTTTTTAAACTATAGATAGAACAGATGTTGTCGAGGCCTCCACATGCTACATAGCTACACGACGGAGCATAGGCACATGTCATTACCCAGCTAGATCTTAAAGGTATCGCATGTACCTGAAATAAAGAAAAGTAAATAAATAATCACATCACAGAATTATAGAGATCAATTCAATCTCAAATCTTATAACTATTTATTTTTATTTGTCCGAAAATTTGCATTACATACTAATTTTAAATCCCCACCCCCTCAACCAAAGAGGATAATCATATAATAGAAGTCTAGTTTTTGACCTTGACCCTGAATGGATTATGACCCCATGGTAGAATATACCTGTTGTATCAGAGCCCCTCCCTGACAATGACTTATGAATTTCCATACATTCCAAATACACAGATTTTTTTTCTACAAACAAAACTTTTTTCTGTATGTTACCATAAATGATACACATCACTGTCAAAGTGAGGTGTCGTTACACAATTTTTACAACAAACCATTTTTCAACAAGTGAAAATCTGACACAGTCTTATTACTACACTTACCTTATTTGTAGTATATCCATCCCATACAATTAATTTACCGTCTTGTGAAGCAGATACTAGATTTCTGTAAAACAAGAAAAATACCTATACTACCACTGATCATTCCTGTATAGACAAAACATCACACTTAGTTTTAGCTTTAAAAACCAAACATATATGTACATGTGTAAGTGATCTATAAATATCGCAATCTGAATATAGATTTCAAACGTTCACATCTGCTATCAATTGCTGATCTGTTTTGGCATTAACAGAATCTAAGCCTAAATACAAACTAAATTCTAATAAAATATTTCACTAACAAGCTAAATGACAGACCATACATTTATTCTTCATAATTATAACTGACAAAGATACTTTCTTTCCATTTGAAAATTAGTTTCTTTAGATTAGTCTCTGATAAGAAGATACATACGCAGAATCTGTTGCCCAGTGCATGGCATATATTTTGGCCAAGTGACCTCTAAGGGTACGCCTGGTGCGCATCTGTATTCGGCCAACAGGTTCGACGCCATAGGCAGCTTGGCTGAGAGTTGTATCAGCAGCAGCTTTCCTTGCCTCCTATAACAACAAAGACAATTCAATTTTACTTTTCAACATTTATAAGGTAATCAATCATCAGTAAATACTGGCAATGCATTAACTTTTCACATAAAGAAATAATTTCATGCAATAAAACAAAGTCATCAAATGCTGCCCTGGTCATTTGTCTGAAGGTGATAGTGTACATACTGTATTAGTCATTGAAACGTATTAACATTTATTGATTGTATTATGAAAATCCTTACATAAGTCATCAAGTTTATTAAATATGTATCAGAATTCAAACAGATAATAAATTTCAGTCCTAACATTCATATAGAAAGGTATAATGTGCACTTCAAATACTCTAGTCAAAACACACTTACTATCATGCTCCAAGGACTATAGTACAGGTAATTGTCAAAACTGTCCAACTATTAATTCATGACTATCAGTAAATGCTAAGTCGTTGGTCTTCACTATAGGAGGGTGAACACTGGCTAATTAGCTTGTAGTAATCCTAAAAGGGCCAACATATAGACTTTACTCAAACTAGGGAGTGGCATATTGCAGGTCAGTGAAAAAGCATTTGTTAACTTTTCTACTCGACTGCAGCAGACATGAGTGGGCTTATTCCCAACAACTACCACACATAGTCGATAGTCCTCGCTTACAAGGGCAATACTGCAAATAGTCAGCAGTATTGACGATCAGAAGGGTTCCACTGTGAAGTCAACAGTCCTAACTAAGCAAAGCTATGATATCATGAATAAAGGAAAGCTACAATATCATGAACTGGAGGATATTGTGAAGTTCAGTGTAAATTACGAACAGAATCTCTGGTAAAATGGATACAAGGAAGTGAGGAAATATCTTGATCGCAAAGTTGATAATGGACAAATTAATATATGCCATATTATATAGATGTATCTGAAATATCAGACTATACTAAACTACCTCGGCTACCATGGAGGAGCCTTGCTGGTAAAATTGATTTTTCATGAAAATTCTGCTGACATCAACATATACAGCTGTACCTTAGTCATTGCTGGTTTCATCCATGAATCAGAATGTGTGGCACACATCTTTTTATAAAAAAATTTCTTGTAACCAACATATACAGAAGCAATAGTTTAATGGTGATTTTTCACTTGCCTACAGACAGGTATGCACCAGTAGCAGGTATATCTATTCTGTAGGCACAAGGTTAAATTATTGAACATGAAATTTTTTGTTCTCCTATAGCTATGTTCTTTGCTTATGGAAGAGAAATTAATCAGGATTAACTAATTTATGTTGATTGGTGACAATAACAAAGTACTGGTAATACCAAACAATCATTCCAGATAAGGAAGATATTTGATTGGTCCACTTGAACTTTAATCATTTTCTGGAAACCAAATTTCGAGTAAATTGAGTGACCTTGACATTTGGCATTCTCACTCAAAAGAAATCCCAAGTAAACACCCACAATTACATCACATACATGTGTAAAGTTGAAGCCTGATTGGTCCATTTGAACTGGATTATATAGTGACAGCGACCTTAAGCTTGATCTTTGACTTTTTGGCCTGTAAAGATCCCTAGCAAACTCTGTTGGTGTGGAAGCTGAGTGTGAAGTTAAAATAATCTGAGGTTGCATTGGTCAGTCCACTTGAGTTATTGTCCATTCACGATGGTGTGGACAAAGATCCTATGGACTACAGCATTATAACATCCCCTTTCAATCTTCAATTCGGGATGAGAATTTATAAGTAAGCAATGCAACATTTAACATTTCAGAGTTCTTTGAATTCATCATCAACACCTTCTCTTAATTAAAAAAAAATTCAAACGTTCAATTCATATATATTGCACACAAATAAATTGCAGCTTCTTACTGGACAATTAGACATGTAAATTGCTTAGGCAAATGCTTCTGATTATGGAGTTTACAACAGGTGGTTAGCAGGTTCTAGTAACATAAACTGTTAATTCTCAATAAAATATCTGATTCACTGTTCATAAAATCCAGACTTGTTACCATCAACTATATCCTACAGAGTCAAATGATAGTACAGGCGTCACATATAAATCTTTCTTTTTTAATCTATAAATAACAACCATACTGAAAACAAGCTTGGCTATGAAATTATTTTGCATCTGAAACACTGGCTGGTTGTAATGGGTGGGAAACAGCCTGTATGTAGCCACAAAAGGCACCTGCTACACTGAGCTGTGTGAGCCAACACAGATCCCCAGTCTAAGGGCTATTTATTGATCTCTCTCGGAACAGGCTGCTGGCTGGCTGCCAACTCAGGCACACACATACAACAGATCAACTATTGCTTGTTGTTGACCAAACCCATTGTCTGGCATATAAATGTGTGAATTTAGAATAGCATGTAATAATTGGTTCGATCACAGTACATCACTGCCATAAATTATTGTGTAATTTTACCACATAGATGGATTGATTTAATCTTCCTGTTCTAGCTACATCATCCAGACATGAAGAGTATATACCATTATAAGGCTACTAGCTATAGCCCTGCATTGATTATAGTTAATGAACACTTACTCACCCTTGCAGATTCAGTTTGTCAGAACTAACAGTGTTCATAGAACATTTCAAAGTGGAAACAATCTAATTTATTATTTTTGCATAAATAATTCAAAATCCAGGCATATTAAAGTGCGATAAAGATTTTCAATACATCTCATTATTATGTAAAACACATCCTGCAATCCAACAAGTTTGTGAATACATAAATTCAACCAGACTTGGCTTGTTACCCGATTGTGATTGACTGACTTAACCAATAAAACGTTTGGGTATAAACACTTTTACTCAAATGTAGGGATGGACTTACTGCAGGACGATTGAACAGCATTTGTATGGATTTTTTTTTTAACTAAACTACAATAGACAGATTGCCTTATTACCAGACATGAGCTTATTGCTTGATAAACACATTAATGAAGAATAAGGCTTCATCACCCAAGACGTTACCAGACAAATGGACAATTTGAATTAAAAGGATATGGGATTTGATATTTCACAATTCCAAAATATTTATCATAATTATTATAGTGTAGTTCTGTAATATAGTTACAGCAATATTACTTCATTTCTTGTCTAATTCAGTAGAAAATATTTATCATATTCTAATTCAGTAGAAAACATGTCAAGAATATTATTCCAAGTGAAGTCCATATGCTTCAGAAGAAGTAATAAAGTTCCTTTTCAATTACTAATTAAGTCTTGAATGAGGAATGGGATGATGTGGACACATAACGGAATCCAAAATCTGCATTAAATACAGCCAGATGTACTTACATGTCACACCTCAAAGCAGATAAGTTTCAGTAATTACTCTTACAGGAATTAATCAATGAAAGTAGAGTATTTATGTTAAGTACAACATCGTGACATGCTTCGGGGCATGTATTGATCCATACATAGCTATCCTCGTCAAGTTGTCGTGTGCATTGCATTTAAATTGTTCTGCGAAAAAAAACGGACTACTATTTTTGTTGGTTGTCCTGAACATAATTATTTCAGAAATACAATTTGTAAGCTGAAGAATTTCACTAATCTAGCTTTTATCTTGCTCCATTTGTTGCCATTTAAAAACTGTATGTACGCATGCATATACATGTAATAGTCATAACCTGCTGGTAATATATCTAACAAGTGCCCTAAAACATCTTTTACAATCCTACAGCTTGTGCAAAAGACAAAACTAGATATGAGAGCCAATACACATCCCCCAGTCCTTGAACAGTGGTACAAATGCTGAGAAACATTCTAGACCTCAAATTGCTATCTATATATCTACCAGTATTTTCTTTACAACATTCCAACAACATGGCTTTTTTCAAACAGGAATTTAAGGCATTGTTAAACATGAACTATTCCTCCTAAGCTGATTATTCTATTGGGGTAGTAAACAATATGGCCACTGTATCTATTTCCCAATTAGTGGTAATCCACAGGTTGCTGGAGGGCCGATATCTCTGATCACTTGGGTGAACGCATGCTCAACAGACAGTGTATTTACCACTAAGGCACCCAAGAGAAATTGAATTACAGCTATTTCTAGATACAGCCAGGAGAGCATGGCCATAAAGCAGATTAAAAATATGTTGAAGGAGGAGAGAAATCTATAAATAGCGATAATGGAGAGGTGAATCATCATTGTGTGTACAGTGATGAGAGCAGACCTCCTCACCACTAGTAAACTGTGTGTGTGAACACAAAACCTGTCCTCATCATCTAGCTTCTGATTCACCACTTGAACTTTGTTCCTGGCAGTTTAGTGTAAGTCTGTCTAGTTGTCCTGTTCTGGGGTCCATTCCCCACAGTATTCCTAACATAAAAGATCAAGACTAGCAGTCATGTTCTGGGTCCTGTACCCGGTGGAATTTCTTACACAACACACCAGCTGTCCTGTTCTGGGCAGTATTTATACCTTACAGACTAGCTGTCCTGTTCTGGGCAGTATTTCTAACTTACAGACTAGCTGTCCTGTTCTGGGCAGTATTTATACCTTACAGACTAGCTGTACTGTTCTGGGCAGTATTTATACCTTACAGACTAGCTGTCCTGTTCTGGGTAGTATTTATACCTTACAGACTAGCTGTCCTGTTCTGGACAGTATTTATACCTTACAGACTAGCTGTCCTGTTCGAGGCAGTATTTATAGCTTAAAAGGACAACTATTGAATTATTGGTAATCCTATAACAAGCCCCAAATAAATTACATGTACTTTAGGATATCAAGGATGTTTGTTATATTTCCATTTAATTGCAACAGACTGAGTGAACTTATTATCAGAGATGAGCTTTATTTAAGCTTATTGCAGGAAAACATGATTGAACTGACTAGCGAGTACACCGAGGTATCATGATGCACAATATTTGTAGAGACAGACAAAATTTGTACCATAGAATAACATATTTATAGTATATTTCAGTAACATCTGAATTTTTGGTTCAACTAAATGAACATTTGTATATATATATATATATCTTTAGCTAATCTACTAAACAGGTGGGAGTGGGGATACATGTACTCAATTCATGGTTTTATAATTCATCATTCCAATTTGTCATTATCATGTTATTTGCTTCAAACATTTCTATCATAAGAATGCTATCTTGATGCAATGCCCCCCTCCCCCTGGAAAATAGGGGTCTTATTTTATGTATATATTGCATGTCATGATGTATACAATTTTTGATATTAATACATTATTCAGTAGATGTATACATAATTATTTACTGTTCAATATTCATTCTGTTATTGTATGGGTGTTTCACATAACTAATTTCAAGGATCACATATCCCAATACATTGATACTGAACAATAAATTGTTTCTTCCAACAGTTTGATATTTAAATTGTTGGGTGATTTGATTCTGTATGGTTTTGTGACCTACAATTAAATAACAGCGGTTGATTGTTCCCATACTGAATATATTAAATCAAAGTAGGTTAAGTTTTTCATTTAGATCACAACCTTGATATACACAACATTTTAAAGCTTTAGAATTCACCAATTATTGAAGTTATATATTCAAAACTTCCATGGCTGAATAGGAAATGGCTGTCGCCCCCTGCATCCCCAAGCATGCATATATCTCTCGACACAAAGCTATGGCCACTGATAGCTGAACTTGGAACATAAAACCACACAAACATTCTAACTTCTTTTATTTAAGACTTCTCAACACAATTGATTTTACCTACACCACCAACAATAGGCCTGTGTTTCTTGAGGAGAACAATCTTACATGCCTAACATCAATAGACAGTTGACCTATATGTGTAATCTACTAAACTCTTGAGGTACACTAGTTCATCATCTACACAGTCTCGGCTGTGCTAACCAGATGCCTCTACACCCACTTTACAGCCCGCCAATTTTATAGTTTTGTGTACAGGAGTATATGCTACTGTAACAAGCAATGAACATAAATGATGTTATAAAGAGTTAACTATAGAATCAGCAGAAGAAATATGTTCAAAAATCTCCTGCTGATGAGAATGAGATAAAACTGAAAGATTTATACAGCTATTTATAATAGAACTAGCACCTGACAATTACTCGGTCAACCTTGTTATCTCAAAGTCAATGGGGCCATGAAAAAAGACAGATATATCCGAAGTATAGGAGGTTAACTCTCTGGGAGTATTTTTAATGTCAATACTAAATGTTTAATTAAGCAGTGTCTTCCTGGTACATCAATAAACATGAAAATAGGAAGAAAATTAAATTCATTAGTTCATTATTAATAGAGTGCATTTCAATCTAGTTATCAGAGTCTGAAATAACCCAGTTTGGTTGTTTACAACTAACTTATCTTCTTTTAGAGGTGTTGCCAGTTTTGTTTACATTGGCTTTTCATAATCAACACCGACTTTAGGACGACTTTTTGTCACATATTGGAAGGTGTATTCAATATTAGGGTAGGAAATTTTAAAGAGAATACTGCAAATTTTCAAAATTGACTTGTGAAAGAATTTAACTCGGAATGGAGCCCAACATTAGCTCCAAAAGGCAGTAACTAATTTGTTTCATATTCCAAGTGTTATTCATTATTGCTGTGGCTAGAATGAATTTCTGCCTCTGGGGTACCAAATTTTAACACCCGACCCTTAACGGGTACCTCGTCATATTTGGCATGTACACAAGTCTTAATTGTCAGAGGCGGCGAGATAATAAAATCAACTGTTTTTCAACTATACTAGTTTGTTGGTGATGATGCTGTATTCTTTTCCCTGCAATTAATCAACTGCATGTAATTGAAAAACTATGTATTAATATAGCTTTGAAGTTTACAGTAATGTTGGCGTCAAGAAACTGATCACACATACAATGTTGACTGGGCATGCGCAGCAGATAAAATAAAATAATCTCATTCAGACAGCTTCTTGTGTTATGAATACATTGAGAAAGCCGACATGAACAAATGTTCAAAAAGTGAAATTGACCGTAAGAAATCAAAATCATAACAATATGTTGCATTTGAACAAGTTTAAGAGAAGTTGATAAAGCATATCTCTGGTGAGTGAAAACAGAATAAATGACACAGGAGGATAATAGAGTGTTTCCTATATTAAAGAGCACCTGTTAGTGTGTTAACATTTTTGAACCCGCCCTCTTGTGAAACCTGACCCATGTTTGGGTACTCGAAACAGTCCTAGAAATTATAATAGAAACTTGAGTAACAGTATGGTTTTTTAAGTGATTTTAAAACATTTAATGAGGATTAAATCCTCATAACAATTCCCAATGATCTACTAGCATGTCTGAACAGAATTCAAAGGTCAAAATAAAATGCTTTTAAATGCGACTATGGTTTAAATCAGTCATTAATATGTCAAGCACATGACAAGCCATCAAGCAAATGCAGCATGTGCATTAAGCAGCGATTGTGATTACAATTCTATATAAACTTTTGCATGTAAACCTATATGTATCAAAGGCTATGTATACATGAATATGAATTGTAAAATGGGCTGTCTGGGACAAAACATTGAGATGTGTTTTCCAAGATGGCAGCCATCTAGGATTTCAAACAGACACAAACAAATGTGTTTTTCAAGACGGCAGCCATCTTGGATGACACACACAAAAAAAAAAACACTTGGTCACAACCACATCAGATTCATTTTGAGTAAATCTAAATCAAGCTTAAATCGTACTGATGAAACTTGAGAACATGCGACTTATCCAACCATCAGACACCTGTTTCCAATGTGATCATCACAAATCATTATCAGCCTCTATTTAGCATTTTCATGCTCACCTCAACTGACACTTATGAAGTGTGAGAGTATATATATAGGTACACTAACCTGACGATACTGACTTGTAATCATGTTAAATCATATCCTGGGATATGCTACTAGTCAGTGGTTTCAATTCTAATACACTGTTTCAAAATTTTCTTCTGGTTTATGTAAATTACCTTTAACAGATATTTCTTTCAAAAATGCCTGAAGGTAATTCCTTATTTTGGTTTGCTATGAAAGTATTTTCCCACTAAATTGTGGGTTAAAAGGCTTACAGTATATTAGGGCCATAACCCTGTTGTCTGTTCGGTTTATCAACTGCCCCCTACCCCACCCACGGCCGGCTAATCATTTTGAGGCGGGGTCTTCTTGTAGAATCTGGTGACTACTAACTGAACAACATACAATAGACATATTGCATGCCATCCATAGCAGTTAGAGTAAAGTGCCCAAGGACACAACCACAACAGTAGTACAGACAGGCACATTTCGCAGCTTTCTGAGAAACAAACAAACACAGGTAGGGAACATCAAGCCACCCACTTCTGTTCTGCATCTAAAGTTGCATGGTCATAGCTCTAACCCCAGATATTAAGGCCCCCTCAACTGAGGTTATATGGCCCACCCTCTAACAGACTGGGCTTATTGCAGCCCCTAACCTGAGGGTACATTGCCAGCGCTCTAACCGATTGAGCTATAAAAAACCTGTATATAACAGAGCTATAAAAAACCTGTATATAACAGAGTATGAAACTCTTATCAATTTCTTATGACTATTTCTTCACACTGATCACAAATATGAAGAAGTTTTTTTTTTTTTAAATTAACACATAAAGAATTATCTTTGTAACATCAGTGTACAATTTCTTTTGTTTTCTCTGTTCCATTGTGGGATCTCTATTCAACCAGCTTCTAACATCTGATCCATCTGTCATGGTCTTGTGTACTGTAACACGGTATACATGTATACATCTCCAACAGGAAGGAAAGAAAACAAAACAATGATAATCATAAAACAACAGTTGTTATGACACAAAGCAAGCAGATGATGACATTTATTAGCATTCTGTAAACCAATGACTTTCTTTGACAGCATGCACATATGATGAAGACGGACAACATCTATTTCTACTTGGATAAAATCATCCCCACCCTGTCCTGAACCCAAATGCTTCTTATTGTTTCCCATGGTGGTATATATCATACAGGTCATCCAGTTGACCCTTGATTTTTAGCAATTTCAGAAGTCAAATCACTATTCACATGTAAATCACATACTTCTGTTGGCAATACATACCCCAGTCTATATAGAGGTGGAGATGTGAGCGTTTCAAACTACTTTTTCTCAAAACATTTTTATTTTGTGTTTCAAACTTCTGTTGTAATAGTAGCTTCATTTTGGACTTACTTGGTTTTTCATGGCTTATAATGACCAAGTTCCCAACTGAAATTACTGTAAGATATATAACAAAGCCCAATTACCCAAAAATGTGCGGTTTACTTACTTCCCAGTCACCAATTTCCTTCCCAAGTAAGACTAAGGAGGCCCATTTCAAATAAACCAAAAAAGCCTTTACACTCATGCCCCAAGACCATTCTATGTACACAATGGTTTGATCATTGTGCGTCTCCTCAGCAGAATCCAACAAATGTAGATCTACACTCAACTGGTACAAGGTCAAAGAAAGACACACCAGAACTGGCTAAACAGGCAGAATACACACACACACAGGTTATATGGACTATTGTATGCTGTTTACTTACCCTGATTTGATTTTTTAACTGTTCAGTTTCCTGTCGTAGCTGTTCTAGTTCCGACATGATTATTTTTTAAAAAAGAAAAAAATCTGAAATGTAAAAGAATAAGATACATTAATGTTGTTTCACAAACGTTACATTTAACATGTTTATTACATAATAATTATAATATCACCGAAACATATTACAAGGATCTGTCTGTGACAAGTTGAAGATTCCCCGATTCAGTTTTTTGGGGACGTGTTGAATATATTGTAAAATGTTAATTTTCAACTTTGAAGCCTGTGGAAATAACATCAGGGGTAAAATTCATGCAGCAAGAATGTTACATGTCAACAAAAGGGATAGGCCTACAGCTTACAATGCAAAGAGATACCTGGATTCACTTAATGTGGTCTTTTACACTCAACTCGACCAGCGACTACCAAAATCTGATCAGGTGTAACATGAAACTAAAGCAATAAGTAGGGGTTTCCAGATATGACATCCAAATGTTTTATAACTGGATGGATGTACCAACATATTACACAGCAGTTTCAACATACATGTACCTCTACTTAATTTAATCTAGATGTAACTTAAATCCACTACATTCTTGTTCTAGCCCTGACAATGTTGTCTGAATGATTCCTCTGCCAATTCGCAACAAGCATGTATTCCTCTGAAATATAAATTACCCCAGAAGGCTAAACTGCCCTCCTGTTGTGTCCTTTAAATCCTCATAGAGACTGCCATGATGATCAGAAAAAATGTGTGCATTTTGTACTGAATAAATTTGTTCGATCGGAGACACATGTGGACAAATGGAAACTCTTATTTGGTGCCAATTTTGGTGTACAGATATAATAAAGTCAATATAATTTGGATTGTCATTATAACAGTTCAAGCACGAGATTTCGGGATTAAGACTTTCATATTTCCCCGTGCCATGGATGAGATTTGTCATTTTACCCGAGTCATATACACAACAGTAACAGCAGATAACACATATTCTTTTTGATGTAAATGGAGGGTGACAGGGTCATAATAAACAGAAATACAGTAATTCTCATAGAGGCTGCGATTTTTTAAAATGTAAAACCTGGTTGAAAAAAAGAATTCATGAATATTAAGCATATAAATGCAAATTAACATAGAACCAAATGGGGAAAATTACATAAAGATGATGAGACATTGGCACATTATGATCAATGTAGATGGGATACATGTAGATTAAAATTGGTTCGCCATTTCCTTCATTTTCGTCACAACTTTCTGATGCTATCTAGTTAATATTTAATCAATTGCTGGATATCATGAGACTTACACACAACACGCATTTCTTCACAAAGGCCTCGGAGCCAGACCAACCTAATCAATTATGATCAATATTTCAGCTCGTGTATTTAGCTGTTTTCCCAAATGCCCTAATTCATCAGTGATCATTTACATCCAGATGAATCTGTCACACGGAAGATGTAATCCTGTTTTTCAAACCACACCCATAATAGTACAGGATTCTCATGATGGCAACACGAAATATTACAAACCCTGGCCAATATGGATTTCATATGTAATTATGCAGAATTTATGCATGATCGCCATCTTTGAAAATGGCTGCTTTCACAAAATTCATGCTCAGCCACCGTCTGCATCTTAGCATCCTCAGAATATTTTTCCAAACATAACGGGAATCCATAAACGACTGCATATTTTGTTGCTGTAATTGATTATAAAGATAATTCAACGTTTATTGCAACAAAGTTGTCAAAAAGATACATTGTACTGTGAGGTAAACAAAGTACAATATTGAATGGGCCATTCAAACCGTAGTACAACGATGTAGAAATAGGGTTACCATCCAATTCCTTCGTTATTTTACATGCAATCGGCGATACGCATCAATCGAGGACTTGTTTCACGTCGATGAAATATAAAATAGGACATGGGTCTGGGTGTACACAACGTAAACACTGATCTGACAGACGGAAATGGCGCTGAGCTAACAGCTCGTCTATTGTTTGGTAGACAGCTAAATCGGCGAATTTCCCAAACGATTAATTCCATACATATGCCGATTATATCTTACGTGATAATACTTACATCAATATATAAAAAGGGGGTCCGAAAACTCCCACTATTCGGTCATACAGGCTCCCGAAATCACAGTTCTCTGGCCGGCATTAATCAGTTTCCCTTTTCCTGTGATGGGGTGCGGTCTCCCTGAATCAGTATGAGAAACCCCGTAGACTGTGATAGTTAACGTCAGTACGCATGCGTATGTCATTCTCTGACGACATCCTCATTAGCATTTCAGCCGGGTTGTGAAAACGGCTGCGAACACGTACTTATTAGTGTACGTCGTGTCAGGTAGGAATTTGCAAATATAGATAACTTTATTCGTTTTAGTAAAATGACTTTTATGCTTCCAAGTCCTACATGGAAAGCAAAAACTGTCACAATTGACAGACAGCAATAATTATCTGGAAGGTGCTCCAAGGGAGACAACCCTAATAAAAACTGGCTGCTTATGTATTCAGAGGCTGAGGCGACGGAAAGGCTACAAGAAGCTATCAACCACGAAGTGTTATTTTATATCAGCGAGCATGGAACTAATCATGAATATATTCACATATATATTTATTTCCATTGTTTAATTTGTTACAGCAGTTATAATACATGACTACGAAATGGAACAATCAATGTATTTATAGTAATTAAAATAAGCAATTCAAAGCCAGGTTGATGGAGGAATTTTATTGGTTGCATAAGTTCGTGTACATACAGTGAAAACTCCCGTTACAGTTTACAATATTACCAAAACGGAAATTCTGAGCGACCATTCGTGTTTTAATTCATTTAGATGAGGCAGCATTCAATAGGTTTATAGAATTATCTACAAGGTTATGTAAATTTGGTAGATTTAATGTAAACAGATTTAGCTTCATCTCCAGGGAATACGATAATTCAATCATACAAATTGTCATTTGTGAAGCATTGACAGATTTTTTTTTATATATTTTAGTTCAAATAATCTTATTGCACAAGTAGTAGTGTCCGTATGTACGAAATCTATTCGACTCGCATCATTAATACATTTAATATATTCATTATAGGTTATAATCAAGAACTTCGAAGAATTAAGGATGGACAGACATTGTACCTCTCAACTACGATGTAGATTGCAATGTGCGTTCGTAGATATGTCAAATCCAAGTATTTTACATTTTGAATCCCTATTCTCTTGCGTATATAATTTTTCCCCATAAATGTTATGTATTCAATTTTGATACACAATTGAAACAGATTGCAATCTTTATAGAATATTATTATATAATAACCAGCAGTAACGGACATTTCCACATAATAAGATAGGCACAATGTTCCCGCATTTGTGGACATATCTGTTCATATTTGTTTGCATTGCTTTGGAATATTTTAAATACACGCATTGAAAGTTAAAAATCAACATTTTGTTATGACTGTTCAGTTCTTATTTTTCTGATTTCCCAAATGCCATTTGTACACGATGATTCAGTATCAATGTAGATTAATTCAGTGAAATACACAGCTATTGAAATGTTAAAGGGTAGTCATTACAGATATACAAGCAGGGTTGAAACAGGCCGGTTTCCCTCAAGCGACGAAGATGCAGACTACACGAAAACAATACCGACGTGCAAACGAAACCGTAATTATAGTTATAAATGATAAACGAGGGCAACACGAGGAAAATATACGAGGGCAACACGAAGGCAAGACACGAGGGCAACACGAGGGCAAAACAAGAGGGCAACACGAAAACAAAATACGAGGGTAACACGGAGGCAAAACATGAGGGCAACACGAAGGCAACACACGAGGGTAACACGAAGACAAAATACGAGGGTAACACGAAGGCAAACACGTGGGTAACTCGAGGACAACATGAGGGAAAATACGAGGGCAACACGTGGGCAAAATACGAACAAAAAGATTTGCTTGGAGACCCATGAAAAAAGTACAGCGAGAATAATACCAGATGTTCCGTAAGGATAAGCATCTTCTGCTTCTCCTTTTTTTCCACTAAATGGTCCATAGCCTTATTACCTGGAGTATTCTAAATGTTCTACTTTAACCCAACCGTACTTACCATAAACGATACTCGTACTGGAAGTAATTTTTGCCAATCTGTTTCTGATACGACCCTATATTATAGTAAATCATAACTTGGAATACTTCCCAGAATCTGTTAAGAATGGCCCTTCATTTTGATAGCTTAAATCTCGCCTTAAATACGCAAAACTGTCTATAAAATTCAAACGTTACTGTTCTATTACAATAGCGGTACCAGACTGGGTCAGTTACGTCATACTAGATTGAGCATGGATTGTATCCCACTAGAATTTTTTTTGTATAGAAGAAATCTTGTTGATAGCCCACTGTGTCAATGTGCCAGCAAAACCTAAGAATATTATCAATTCGTTAACGTTTAACACAATCATAACGGAGTGATTTACTCGTTTACGAGAAGGACGCGCGTACAAATGATGAAAATGCTTTATTTTATGTGATCAAAAATATTTATACATTATAAAAATTAATTCCTTTCCAGCTACATGATCCAGTGTTCCACGCCATCTATTTGTCTTCATTCCGTTGACAACTCGTGCCTTTACAAATTGTACAATTACAACTCGTGTAATTACAAATTGAAATTAAAAAAAAAAAAAAAAATACATATCCGCAGCTCATTAGGGCTCCACACTCTAGCTGCTTCAAACGGATGATTTTACAACAATTTGACGTTAGCAGGGTATTATTCCTGCATTGAAAATATTATAAAAGTATTCAGAAGAGATCTTGTGTAAAAAAAAAAAAGGACATGGTCTTTCATTCTCTTCTCATACGATAAAATCACTATTGTAGAGTTTTGTAGAGTTTAGAAGAGCTTATTAAAAGGATGATATACAATCACTCTAATTAAAAATTTAATGCTCCTGGACTTTGTTTTTACACCCTTCTCATACTTTTATACTATATGTGTATTAAAATGTCCACCCAATGGAAAAGTTTTTGTAAATGACACTTTCGCTGTTGGTTGACACCCCTACCTTAAACATTTTTATATAAAAAAAAGGGTTTGTTTTTTTCTCTCTTTCGTTTTTCGGGAAAATATCACCCGTTTTAGATAGTCATCAACATTATCAAAATAAAGAAAAAAAAATATGTATACTGATCTATTTTTGTGCTTGCAGAAATTATTGTCCATTTGCCCCCACACTGGTGAAAAAAAAAATGATAATGGGCTCATTATGAGTGTTTTGTCCAATCATATATGGCTACCATAAAATACCAGCCAATCGTAATTGCTTACCGGTAACACAGAGAAGACAGGGGCAAGACTTGGGGATATTTAGTTCTCTATCCACAGTTCTTGTGCTTCTTATTTTGGATGACTGGAAACATGGGAAGCTAAACACTTCGTCGTCTGCAGTAATCGGAAGAAACACCAGATTATGACGATTGATAATTACGCTCAGTTAAATCAAAGCTACATCTGTTGTACCGGGTTTGGTGATATGATGGTCTGGTTCTGTGACGTCATTAGGGCGATAATGAATAAATACCCATTTCTAATACATTGCATGTGACCCAAGTACATCTCTTCTACGTTTGTATGTGAGCACATGATTTTTCTACGTCTGTCTGTAAGTTAGTACATAGTTTTCTACGTTTGTCTATAAGTTAATACACGGTTTTCTACGTTTGTCTATAAGTTAATACATGGTTTTCTACGTTTGTCTGTAAGTAAGTACATAGTTTTCTACGTTTGTCTGTAAGTTAGTACATGGTTTTCTACGTTTGTCTATAAGTTAATACATGGTTTTCTACGTTTGTCTATAAGTTAATACATGATTTTCTACGTTTGTCTATAAGTTAATACATGGTTTTCTACGTTTGTCTGTAAGTTAGTACATGGTTTTCTACGTTTGTCTATAAGTTAGTACATGGTTTTCTACGTTTGTCTGTAAGTAAGTACATGGTTTTCTACGTTTGTCTATAAGTAAGTACATGGTTTTCTACGTTTGTCTGTAAGTCAGTACATGGTTTTCTACGTTTGTCTGTAAGTCAGTACATGGTTTTCTACGTTTGTCTGTAAGTTAGTACATGGTTTTCTACGTTTGTCTGTAAGTTAGTACATGGTTTTCTACGTTTGTCTGTAAGTCAGTACATGGTTTTCTACGTTTGTCTGTAAGTCAGTACATGGTTTTCTACGTTTGTCTGTAAGTCAGTACATGGTTTTCTACGTTTGTCTGTAAGTAAGTACATGGTTTTCTACGTTTGTCTATAAGTTAATACATGGTTTCCTACGTTTGTCTATAAGTTAATACATGGTTTTCTACGTTTGTCTATAAGTTAATACATGGTTTTCTACGTTTGTCTATAAGTTAATACACGGTTTTCTACGTTTGTCTATAAGTTAATACACGGTTTTCTACGTTTGTCTATAAGTTAATACATGGTTTTCTACGTTTGTCTATAAGTTAATACATGGTTTTCTACGTTTGTCTATAAGTTAATACACGGTTTTCTACGTTTGTCTATAAGTTAATACACGGTTTTCTACGTTTGTCTATAAGTTAATACATGGTTTTCTACGTTTGTCTATAAGTTAATACATGGTTTTCTACGTTTGTATTTAAGTACGTGGTTCTCTATGTTTGTGTGTAAACACACGGATTTCTACATTTGTCTGCAATACATGATTTTCTACAATTGTAAGCAAGAACATGCTTTTCTATGTTTTTCTGTAAGTATATGGGTTTCTATGTTTAAGTATATTGGTTTCTATGTTTGTAAGCATATGGGTTTCTATGTTTGTAAGTATATTGGTTTCTATGTTTGTAAGTATATGGGTTTCTATGTTTGTAAGTATATGGGTTTCTATGTTTGTAAGTATATTGGTTTCTATGTTTGTAAGTATATGGGTTTCTATGTTTGTAAGTATATGGGTTTCTATGTTTGTAAGTATATTGGTTTCTATGTTTGTAAGTGTATGGGTTTCTATGTTTGTAAGTATATGGGTTTCTATGTTTGTAAGTATATTGGTTTCTATGTTTGTAAGTATATGGGTTTCTATGTTTGTAAGTATATGGATTTCTATGTTTGTAAGTATATTGGTTTCTATGTTTGTAAGTATATGGGTTTCTATGTTTGTAAGTATATGGGTTTCTATGTTTGTAAGTATATTGGTTTCTATGTTTGTAAGTGTATGGGTTTCTACGTTTGTCTGTAAGTGTATGGGTTTCTACGTTTGTCTGTATTTTAGTACGTTGCTTTTTACGTTTAGTTTAAATACGTGGTTTTCTACGTTTGTCTGTAAGTACACGGTTTTAAGATAAAATGTGTCAACAATACAGATACAGACTACATTATGTATTTAACTTGTGCTCAATTTTATTGATGATCTCATAAACTAAACAAGATAAAAGGTTACTACTTATATTCACAATACCTTCTTTTAACAATAACAACGTTCAAAAAGTCAGTCACAAACATTTAACTTGTGTGATCCCGTTGTAAATATAATACGAAATGGGTCACGTTCTACACTCATGTTTTTGAGAAATAAACAGAGTTGCTCACACTTCGGCTATTGATTCAGAAAGTGTGACAATTGTTAACATTTTTATATCGAAGAGGCTTGGTGTGAACCACTACTCCTTTACCGACTCCATTTTCTGCTCCAGTATTGATTTACGAATTATTTTGTACACAATTACTTGTCCTTATCTGTTGTATGGCGACGATGAAGTAAAGTTTGCTTACTCTTCCCGAACATAAGGTCTTAGTCTCCTAATTCACAATATCCCATTGATTTATATTCTCCTTGTTCACTGATTAGAATAAGTCATTCAGATTATCAAATAAAAAATAAAATAAAATGAAAAAATAAAAAAAATATTTCTCATTGTTTTGAATGTATTTGTGTTCAAAACAAATAGTTATACTGTGGAACTTGTGTCCTTTTTCAGAAATATGAATATTTTTCTTCAAAGTCAGCGGTTGAACAATTTTCCTTCAAAACGGTCGTCTTGCCATGTCAAGATTTCTTTATACTAAATCATTAAAAGCAAAAGAAACGATACAGAACTGTTATTTAATCTCAATTTTGAGTTTGAATAAGCTCAAAATTGAGTTTAAACAATAGTCTTTTTTAATCTTCGTTAGTCTTTATAGTCTTGTCCTTATTGAATGTGACGACTTGGTAGCTACTTTGTGAGATGTGGAAGTTGTCTTCTTAATGCAATATGCCAATTTTAATCCGAATGGTTTGGAGTTGCTCATCGACAAATAGCGGACAAAAATCACGATTGGAGTTACTTCCCATTGACTGTTGTCATTTTTGTAGTACCAGGTGCTCGTAGAAAGTAAATGCATTCATTGTCATTTCATTTCACCCCATCGGCACTTCTGTTTTCTGTTGTGAAATTATTATTATTTATGATAACATATTTATTATTGTTTTATATTTGGACGTACCAATAGAAAGGCAACCGCAGCTAGATGCGGCTGACTGATGGGTGATCATCGACGCATCTGGAACTCCTTGTTTTTTTTTCTTTCAAAAATATTGAAAAAAAACCCGAAGAGTTCCGGATGATCATCGACGGAGACCCACGGTTGACTGCACTGCGCTACGCTTCACGAGACACTAGTATCTTAGTGCAATGAACCGACATCGGATACGTTCTTATCTAAACATTTAAAGGGTGATATCCTTATTTGGCACATAAAGCTTAACTACCTAAAATAATTATCTCTACAATTTAATATACGGTATAGATTTTAGAAAATAGAGTTGAAAATAGGTCTGTTTAAAGGGACATTCCTTCGTTCGGACATCAGAAACATGCAGAATTTCTATTGATGAAATCTATGTCAGAACGATGATTATATGAGTGTTTTTACGTACATGTTATTAGATTAACGCCGAAATGTACACGAAAAAGGCCTCTCGTATACAAATACCGTGTGTCTTTGCGGTAATTAGTGATACTTCGGGTCGAATTAAGAATTTTCAGGACTTAATAGTACTCGAAGAACATTGGTTTATCTTGAGAGTAAAACTGCCTTATTAATGTAAAGATTATAACTTTTACTACTTTGAAAAAATACATATTTTCCAGTGAGTTTAATTTTGACGACCTAAACTTTATTCAAACGAAGGAATGCCCCTTTAAGCATTAAACTGCCGTCTTTCGAAATTAATTTTCACAGGATTGTAGACATATTGTATAACGCACATTAGCGCGTTATGATTTTTAGCTCGTCTCTTCGAAGAAGAGTGAGAGCTTATGTCGTCACTCCGGCGTCGGCGTCGGTGTCGGCGTCGGCGTTGGTTTTCCAAATGTTAAATTTTTGGTGCAAGTGTTGAAAGGCAAAGTAATTTATGGTAATATGGTCCCTGTGGGGGTCAAACTATCCCCTGCCGGAGTTAAACTAAAAGATTTTTTGGAAAAAACACAGATTTTTGAAAATTTTTGCGTTAAGTTTTTGGTGCAAGTGTTGAAAAATATTAATACATCACTTTATAATTGTACTAGGGTGCTGATAATTGGCAATAGAGTCCCTCTGGGATTAGACTATCCCCTGCCAGAGTAAAACTGAAAGATGTTTTTGGGGAAAAACCAGAATTTTCAAATTTTTGGACTTAGAATATTTCTGCGTTAAGTTTTTGGTGCAAGTGTTGAAAGGTATTAATACATCACTTTATAATTGTACTAGGGTGCTGATAATTGGCAATAGAGTCCCTATGGGGTTAAACTATCCCCTGCCAGAGTAAAACCGAAAGATTTTTTTGGGGAAAAAACCAGAATTTTCAAATTTTTGGACTTAGAATATTTCTGCGTTAAGTTTTTGGTGCAAGTGTTGAAAGGTATTAATACATCACTTTATAATTGTACTAGGGTGCTGATAATTGGCAATAGAGTCCCTATGGAGTAAGACAATCCCTTCCTGGAGTAAAACTTAAAAAAAAAAAATTGATTTTTTCTTTTTAAATCTGTGTTTTTTTTGTTTTTGCTTTTAAATCTTTGGACTTTGTGTTTTAAGTTTATGTTGTGAGTGTTGAAAGCCATAGTAATACATGGTATTAGGTTCCCTGTGGGGGTTAAACTATCCCTTGCCGGAGTTAAACTGAAAGATATTTTGGGGGAATAAATACATTTTTAAAAAATTTGTGCAAATGTTGAAAGCTATTAACACGTCACTTTATGATGTACTAGGGTGCTGATATTAGGTAAAAGAGTCCCTATGGAATTACACTATCCCTTCTTGGGGTGAAACTGAAAATAAAACAATGTCGAAATGCTCACAATAGACAATTTATACCGGTCCACATTTTTCAAGGGAGACAACTCTCATTAGGATAATATTTTGTCAAAAAATTGAAGAAATATGTCCAAAAGCAATTACATTTGTATTTAATATATTCATTTAACAACAGCATAGCTTGTCTCCCGAATGTTTGTCAATAAATAATTTATATATATATATAATGGTATGGTTTTGAAAATTGCATGAATTCACAAAACATAATCTGATCAAGTAAACAATATAAATATTATTAATGCAATTTGCGAAACCATTCCAATTAATATATTTTAATTATTTATTGACAAACATTTGCGAGACGAGCTATGCTGTTCTCCAACAGCTCTTGTTATTGTCAGCATTCACGTGAGAATTGGTTTAATACTTATATGTCCGTTTTATATATAATGTTTCTTATATCCAACCTGTAACAGTGTTATCACATTCCAAAGTCAAATTTCGCGCTGTCAATGAGACACGTTCTTGTGACGTCACGACTACAGGCGAAAACATAGTGCGTAGTAACAGACAAAAACAGTTAAGGATACTCACCCCCCCCCCCCCCCCCCCTTTTTTTTTTACAACTAGATCTACATAAATTGTTGCAAGTTACATTGACCAATCGTTTTTTATGCACAGGTATTAGAATGTTCGTTTTGTCTACATCAAGAAAAGCTGAAGACAAAATGACGAAGTCACAAATTATTCAATACGAGACTAAATATGATAAAATTCGAATTATTTATGAATTGAAAAACGGCAAAAAAAGATAAAATTACAAAACGCTTTATTGAACGTGATTAGAAAATGCTTTATTGAATGATGATGACATTGATGGAATGATGACACGTTGAATCTATTGTTGTAGGCGCACGTGACTTCTCCTGTTATACCACGTGTCCAAATGTGGCCGGTGTCTATTGCGATAGACACATAGTACCTCCCTGTTACACCACATGTCCAAATTTGGCGGGCTTCTATTGTTGTAGACACAAAGAACCTCCCTGTTACACCACGTGACCCAGAACTACAGTCAGTAGGAAGGTCAGTAACAATTTTGACGTACCTGCAAAAAGAAAAGGTGTAAATATTGAACACCTGTACATCTCTAACAAGTTATGAAGAAAATCATGTCAGCGATATTAGAGGCCAAATGCTATCTGAACATTATCATGGGAACTATATATGTTGATGAATTATTTCATAAAGATATATACATATCTTATCAAAAATATGTTTACATGTAATAGGCATTGAATAAGTACATACCTGATCGCAAATAAGACATCGATCCTGCAATAAAAAAAAGAGATGGAATTGAACATGTTTGATACAAATACATGTAAATTTGTTTTATTTTTGTCGATATGTCCAAAAAAGTCCTATTGCTAGGATGACAGTAATTCGTAATAATATTTGATTTAAATAGACAGTTCAAACCATCGGGGTTGTTTCTAGGTTTCTGGATTTTTTTATGTACTAAACTAGAGATGCCCCATGATGATCGAGTCACACAAGACTGCTGTTACAGTGCAGTCACACTGAAATGCCCCCCCCCCCCCCCCCCCCCCCAACACACACACACACCTCCAACCCCATCCCCATTTCTTATCATTTAAGGATTTACTTGAATACAATTTTTTTGGAGATATAACACACATGAAAAAAATTGGAATTAATTAAAAAATAAAATAGAATAAAATAACATAAAAATAATTACAAAAAAAGGCCAAACAAACAAACAAACAAACAAACAAACAAAATGGGCTGATAACATAGATTTTAAGTCAATGAAAATGCTTGTTACAAGCAAAATTGAATTATTTATTATCATTTGACAAAAAAAATCACATTTAGAATTTAAAACGTGCATGACACTTAATGTACACAATGCACATTGCTTCAAAGCAAGTTTTTAAATGTTTTCGTTTTATCTTATTTTATTTCATTTTATACGGTAATTATCTTAATGTTCATCGAGTTATCAGAAATTAACATATTGTTTAGTACAATTGTTATATAGTATAGGTAACTGTCTCTTTCCTTATTACGGAAGACAAGTGAAAAAGAAACACAGACCTTATTGAACGATCAGAGTAAAATTGAGCCTGAAAGTTTTGCAAATGTCTCAGCAGATTCATTTGAGTCATGCCCCTAAACATAAACCCATTTCCGGGGAGTTTCTACATAAGCTGCCTCTTACTTATACACATAGAGGGTAATAGCAGCTGCAGTGCTTATTAGTCCCCTGCCGTTTGAAAAACGGGGGGACTATAGGTTTACCCTCCGTCCGTCCGTCCGTCCGTCCGTCCGTCCGTCTGTCTGTCACGCAGTAGTTGTCCGGACAACTCCTCCTAAAGTACTACTTCGATCTTAACGAAACTTGGTATACATGACCAGTATAACATGTAGTTGTGCATCCCACATTTTTTTTTTCGAAAAACCATTTTTCCAAAAACAAATGGGAAATGAATAGGTGCACTTCTAGATCAGGCAGGGGACTTTGTATTGCTGTTGCAATACTATCCATCCTTGTTAACCTAGCCGCACACCACGTCCAATAAACAATGATCAATGCAAGATATATTCATCGAAATATATATAATGTAACCAATCTATACGTACCACTGGCGAGTTCACAAACGTAACCGGTGAGTTCGAGGGAGACATTACAGAAATCCGTTGCCCAGCCCATTTCCGAGGGATCCAGAAGTAAACACCCATTAGATCCAGAACCCACGGGTTCACCGTCCAAAAAGGCAGTAAAGGGGTTAGTGACTTCATCGCCATTTATGTCTGAAACATATTGAACATTTCAATTAAAACACGAGAAAGCTTTCTACTTTAAACACAGAATTATTGGGACTTTACTGTACCAAAACATGTCTAATGATATCATATGTATTTTTGAACACCGTCTTATCAAAATCACCTGATCAGGACTTCGTTGAAGCCAAAGGAAGATTGAAGTAAAATACACTAGCCCGAGAGGAAACTCGGGCTATTTCTACACCTACTCGAAATAAAAATAGTACGTGATAATGACATAGCTACACCAAAAACACCTACCCCTTACATTTGGTTATTGTTAGAATTTACTCTGGAATTTATAACAGCTCAAAAATATCATTTGTTCTGAAAAAAACTATAAAGAATGAATGTAGTACACACTTATTTAATATTAAGCTATAGACATGTTTTATCGCTATGCTTGTATCATTTAGAATTCTTTATAATCTTACACAGGCAAAATGTTTTCATGTCAATTCAGGTCGAATTCAGGTAAATTTCAGGCCAATATTTTCAGGTCAAATTGACCTCAAGACATTTTGCCTGTGTGTATGTAAACAAATAAAAAAGAAAAGAAAATAAAGAGTATTATTTGAGCACATCCAAGTCAAAAGAAAACTTGAGTAATCACATTTCGGTTCATCGTATAAAACTTTGACAAATCGTCATAACGAAATCAAACTCAGAAGTAAACCTCCATATTTGGGTAAATGGGAGCAGGGAGTGAGTTCTTACCTCGCTGCCACGTGATTGCGGCTCCCGTTGTTTGAATACTTCCTCCAATCCAGTAAAAAGACACCTCTGCTTTGTCATTAAGATCTAGATCCATAGCTCTCTGAATAAGTAGTTTATTTGTTTCCGAGTCCCGAACGATTGCAAGTGTACCATTCCTGGCACGACATCTGGTGGTAGCTTCTGTCCAGGTGATGGCGTCCTGTACCATATGATAACACCTACCGTGTATTGCTAACACATGGTACGGATCAGCTGTTGGTATGTAATTGCACATTGTGTCTCCTGGAATTAAAAAAAGACTCCATGATGTCAGTAACTTCATCATCGCCATCGCCATCATCACCATCACCACCACCACCACCACCATCACCATCATCATCATCAGCATCACCACCACCATCATCATCATCATCATCATCATCATCATCACCACCATCATCATCATCATCATCATCATCATCACCACCACCACCACCACCACCATCATCATCATCATCATCACCACCACCACCATCATCATCACCATCACCACCACCACCACCACCATCACCATCACCATCATCATCATCACCACCATCATCATCATCATCATCATCATCATCATCCCATGATGTAAGTACTTATATAAGACAACGATATACTACATGTGGTTAATGATATTACAGAACGTATTACCATTTTTCTTATCAGCACGTAACACAATTAAATAAAAGATTCACGCAATGTTGAATTATCGCAAACACCAATCTTACCATTGAAAACAATGTACAGACACTTCAATTAGCGCGATGCTACTAACGCAAAAATCGTTAAAAATAGTCTGACCGCTAAAATACGTACGCTCACAGTATCTGAAGGCGTATCTTTGCTGTAATCTATTGACTAGAGGAACTTCCCAAAACAAATCTTGATAAATGCATTTTTTTTAATATGTATTTTCTGAGCGACTCAAATGACGTCATTATTTGAAACATTATTCTAGAGTGTATCTACAGTCAAGTGAATGGAATTGAGATTACAAAATGTTGAATGGGTCACTTTGAATACGTCAGATAATTATTAATCATCAAATTCAATATAAGCTTTAAGCTTGTTTCTAGATCCCTCACCAATGTACAATTTGCAATGTATATGTACATTTGTATTAAATATAAATAAATACTGTTTAAACTAAATTCAATATCTACTGTAACTACGTATTTCCCACTCATTGTTCAACACCATAAAGCAATGTTATAAAGCAATGTTATAAAGCAATGTTATAAAGCAATGTTAAAAATCAAGACTACCCGATAATACCATATTCCACGGACAACATGTTTTTGTGATGTTTAGTAAATTTCTTGATACGTTTGGTAAAGATTTTAAAATTCGCTTTGATTTGATAAGATATTTCTGAAATTTGTCACAAAAATCCCATCAATTTTACGAAGCATTTTTCAAAGTGAAATAGGAATAGAGAATTGAACACTACATATTTATATGCGATGTTATATGATATTTCTGTGATTGGTGAAATAACTTGGTAAGACTAGAAAAAAAACCCCAACAAATTTGGACGAGTTCCATTAACTTTAAGAACTTTTACAAAAATGTTGCTAACAATGTTGTTGTTTATGTTGTTAACGATTTAGATAGGAGGTACGGTTGTTGTTGTTGTTGTTGTTGTTGTTGTTGTTGCTGCTGCTGTTGTTGTTGAGGAGGAGAAATTGATCGGTCTGTGCTTAATTAGGTTATTGTGTTCTTAGGCAAGGTACTTTACCCTTATTGCTCTGGATGTCATACGACAGGGCTCCCGTATGTTGTTCAGTGAGGTAGTCACCTGCTTCTACAAGCCTTTTCACGGAGTAATAAACTAGCAAAATAAATTGGTTGAATTTATTTAGTGGTTGAAGTGACCGCCAAATTGACCCATATATTGACCGTTTCATATTAGTCCTGTACCCAAACTAGGATGCATGAGTAGGTAATATTGAAAACCCCTAATGACAAGAAAGTGACCTTGGATACGTATGTACTCGGACGTACCGGTGACATGTACATATAAACTACTTGACGTTTCATGGTCCATCGGATGTTCAAAGTGAAGTAGAATTATTCTATCGGCTGTCTTTAACTTACAGCTCTGAATCATATACATTTCATCTACAATATCATTGGCTCGATACATTAATTCGACTGAAAGGTTGAAATCACCAGATATATTACAAATGATGTCACACAAACTCACAACATCTCAAGTTTGTGAACGTTTATTGTCAACAGACAGAACAACAATTGGAACGCATGTTACCAAGAACAATAGGTGTACAGTATATATCTTCTAATCACACAACCACAACAACTTTGTCATTGGTCTCAGCTAATTTGAAAACTGTCCGAGGCGTCTATACATCACACACGTTATCTATCCCTTCATTTTGGGGAAATACACGTACAGTGTTTCAGTTTGTCCATTATATTTTGTCAATATATATATTTACAAAAATGACAATATGCTATAAATAACTTTTATTTTATGTGTATATGCTTTGTGTGATGTGTAATACTTTAACAATCTAGTGTGATGGGGAAGAGTGAGTGTCTCATAAGTCTAATAGTAGACTGGATGTAAGGGTGGGTGAGAGAACAGGGGAAGAGCGAGTGTCTCATAAGTCTAATAGTAGACTGGATGTAAGGGTGGGTGAGAGAACAGGAGAAGAGCGAGTGTCTCATAAGTCTAATAGTAGACTGGATGTAAGGGTGGGTGAGAGGACAGGGGAAGAGCGAGTGTCTCGTAAGTCTAATAGTAGACTGGATGTAAGGGTGGGTGAGAGAACAGGAGAAGAGCGAGTGTCTCATAAGTCTAATAGTAGACTGGATGTAAGGGTGAGTGAGAGGGCATGTACGGAAGCCCTGGAGGGACATTTTGAGTTACTTCTTATTACTTATAACTTATTAGTTATTACTTATTAGTTATTACTTATTTGTTATTACTTATTAGTTATTAATTACTAAATTATTGTATAACAGTACGTTACTTTATCATATCGTCAAGATAAATGATGTTTTATATAAATAGTAATATAGTAAAGCATAGTAATAAATTGTCAGATAAAAATCCCGTTTTTAAACAGAACGTACTTAGTTATAATTTATTTAATTTGTTATTTCTTTTTTGTTATTTGTTATTTGTTATTTGTTAATTCTTATTTCTTATCAATAAAAAGTCACAAATAAGAAATAACAAGTAAGAAATAAGAAAAAAGAAATAAGAAATTACAAATAAGAAATAACAAGTAAGAAATAAGAATTAAAAAATAAGAAATAACAAATAACGAATAAGAAATAACAAATTAAATGAATTATAACTAAGTACGTTTTGTTTAAAAACGGTATTTTTATCAGACAATTTATTACTCAATTACACAAAAAGGATCGATATGAACAACATCCTTTATATAAAACATCATTTATCTTGACGATATGATAAAGTAACGTACTGTTATACAATAATTTAGTAATTAATAACTAATAAGTAATAACAAATAAGTAATAACAAATAAGTTATAACTAATAAGTTATAAGTAATAAGTAGTAACTCAAAATGTCCCTCCAGGGCTTCCGTAGGCATGTTTTAAAATGTGTAATAATTGTACCTTTTACATGTGATACTTAATAAACTAATTTGAATTTGTCTACTGTCCGAGTCATTTCCCTCGCACGCGCAATACGATAGACAATATCATAAACATGTATTTTATTACATAATTTGAACTTATAAAATGGAAATGAAGGAAAGGAAAAAAGAAAATGAAACAGAGAACATAATTTTATCATTTGATATACACATGTATATATAAATATTGAGACAATCTCTCCCGGACCCACTTTATGTTATGGTGCAATGGACCATTTATGTTGTATTGAAGTAAAACATTTATTGGGAATAATGTCATATTCTGGAGGTACGAGAACCGTTATTAAAATGTTTATATTCTAATTTTACGTCTGAACATTTAAACCAAACTTTGACTAAAAAAAGATGTATGAGAATGAGAGAATGAATGGATGAATGATTATACAGAAGGAAAGAGAAAGATGCTAGATAAGAGAGAAAGACCTCCTCTATCAGATGACATTACGTTACAGAGTTGAACCAAGGACTTCTAGCTCTGAATTTTCTCAAATGATGCTGTGAGGTAATTCATTAAATTCTAACCCTTGATCGAGATTTTATCCAATTAACTACCATGCAAGAGAGACATAATGTTCAACCATTAAACAAAAGAGAGAGAAAAAAGAAAAAGAAAAACAAGTATACTTATTACAGAGGTTTACATACCCTGGCATTTTACAGCAGAAACACACACGGTCAAAATAAGGATAACGGTTTTCATTGTGAACGTCTCTCTCGATGTATCTTCCATACTGTCCTTTTAAGCGACCGATATATATTTCAACCTATACACACATTTCAAGTTATATCTTCTCGTTTCTTGTCCGGTCACGTGATACACACTCTTTATACATGTATGATAGGGCTTGTTAGTCAGAATTCATATTAATCAGGCAGTTGTGGTGGTAAAATTCACTTCCGTTTATTTACAATACCCCCCCAGGATGGGTATCGCCTTATATGGCTCTTATTCATATACCTCTAAGTGTACCTTAGCATTACGTAAGCAGCACGAGATCCAAACACTGACTAAACTATAATACATACTAGCCATTTTCATAAGTATGTATACATTTTATTAGTACATCTATATAAGATAGGGATTTCCATCATCGATTCCTCAAAATGTTGTTAAGAACGGTTGACTTTAGCCTTTTCCTTATACAGAGGATCCGTACCATATCCATACTACTTTTGCGGGATGAAACGATGTCATGGATACGTTAGCTAGTCCATACAGTACTAAACATTGGACGCTTTTGTTATAAACACATTGTCTCCCTAACAAATCATTGATAATGTTTGTCTTCATTGCATATCTGAACGACAACCCAATATACTAAAGAGTCATATCCTGCCATGTTGGAAAGCAATTGCCCAGTTAAGAAAAGTATGTAATCAAACGTGATTATTCACTCTCATTAGTAAAATATGGATTATAGTATATCTATGTCATAATCGTTAATTGACCAATCAGCGTGCACCTTTGGTGTAACTAAAGCATTTCACACGCGCGGCGTAATCTTTGTTCGAGGGGAGACAACTCTTACATGTGGTTTTATCAAACAATACAACTTCTGATCTAAAAGATGGACAGTGATCGTGATAATAATGATGAGAGTTCAGACAACTAGGCTAGATGTAAATTGTTGACAAGTACCACGCCCGACAATCCCAGGAGCACACGATGCAGTGCATGCTTATGACATTGGCAACAAACGTCCACCATCATTGCATGATTTCTACCATGTCAGACAGCAAAATCATTCGGAACTCCTCGGGTATTCTTTTTTTTTCTTAGCTTGCGGGAAAGGCCAGAGGTTATCCGATTGACACCAAAATCACCGATTCCGTCTTGGTGAGGACAGCCCTCCTCCTCCTCCTCCTCCTCCCTCCTCCTCCTCCTCATCAAGTTCATTGTAACATGCGATGTACTGAAAATGCGAGTGTAAAAAGGTATGTTTTATTTCCAATCGCTCAAACTACACCCTGTAAATAGACAAGGGTGCATATCATTCGTTACTGCCGAACTTGATGAGTTCTTGTCGGGATGTGCACAATCTAATTAAAATTAGACTTGTAATTTCCGTTCCTCTACGATACACTACAATACAACTTGTATTGCAGTGTATCGTAGAGGAACGGAAATTACAAGTCTAATTTTAATTAGATTGGGATGTGCAAGACATCAAAATGCTTATGAGATCGAGGTTCAGGCCGAGACAAGTTTAGCAATGCTACGAGAAGGAATGGTATTCGGCTGTGACTCTTGATGTGTTCCTGATCATATAGTACCAATCATCCTGTTATTCCTTCTGCTTTATTGTTAAACTAGACCCCTTTAAGAATCCAGGTATGTAATTTGGATACATTGAAGGTATACTATAGTTATTTCAAATGATACAAAATGTTAATTTAATTTACATTTATCCATTGATAACGATGGTTTAAAATATATATTTTATAAAATATTAGATTTCTTGCCAGATACCACAATTCTACCACACAATAATCATTTTAAGAAGCTACAGTGCCGACAGCCTTTACACTGCCTGTCACAAAGATACTTGCACCCACGGCAAGGCATGAAATCTATCCAATTAACACCAACAAATGAAAAAAAGATAGTGTTCTAATAACAATCGTTTGTAAGAGTATATAGTTATAATTCCACCAGAGCGACGTGTCTTGTTGACTTTTGATTGGCAGACGAGTCGATATTCATGAGGGGATGAATGCACGAATAGGTATATTATATATGTGTATATACAACATTTTAATCGATGCTCGAGATTTTTGACGAATCAGTCATGATGAGCAAGTTGTGACGTCAGTGAGTACTGGTATAGGTGTAACAAGTTCGATTCCTGGTAAGCTTTGTTTTCCCTTTAAAATAAATAATAAGAAAAAAATATATATATGAAAATGTTGGTATGCTATGTGCGCATTTTTGGGTTGTTGGTATTTGTTGTATGTTTTTCTTCCTTTAAAAAAAATCCTTCATTTTTTTTTGTCTTCTCAATTTTACATTCCATCGTTGCCGTCGTCCTTGCTGTCAAGTTGAATTACTCGAGTATTGACAGAGACAACTTTTAATGACATAAATTTAAATAATATAATAATCAAAATATTAATTTTAAACACTCTTTATAACCTTAACTAATTAAGGCTATTTAACCTATACAAATGAACGTAGATGTCATGTCCTTTTTTGCATTTCAACTGCAAGATATGCTATTTTTTTTTAAATTTTACCTGTTTGTATAGGCACATTTGAGTGTGTGACACAACGACTACTTTCTGTAAACTTACATGTAATAGTAAATTATTGTATAAAACGACATTAATATTCATTGTGATTTTCATAGACCTGTCACTCTTTGCTGTTGTCTTCCCAATGTTCACCAGTTACTTGACAACATGTTATGTATACGCTATGTATTCGAGGCACCGAAACAAATGGAATCGTCCATTTTGCGTATCCCACGAAAATGTCAACGTGACAGGATGGTTGAGACGGAATACAATAAAATTTCTTCGAAATGCCGTTGTTATGGTTACTGACGGATCCTATAGATCAACAATCGCAACATCTCGGGGAAATTTCCCCGAGATGTTGCGATTGGTAGATCAAGTGCTGATTTGAACTTTGCTCGATTACAAAGCGGAAGAGAGTATGCGGTCCGGAAACGTTACGTCAGTGTATCACCGGAACAAATATGTAAGTAGTCAATCGCTTCAGCGTTAATTCTATCGACTTATAAGGAACGTTTGATGTATATATTTATTTGTATACGTATAAAGACATACGATGTATTTGTAAAAATGATCTTACTGATATTTTTGTTTAATAATTTTCCTGATTTTCATTTTAGCCTCTGAAGGGGTAACATGAGTTTTACATCAATGCCACGTGGGAAAGGAACAAATGTATTATCCGCTTTGCGCTGTCAAATAGTTCGGTGAAGATGTATCAAAAGTCCCTATTTCCTACGAGGTACAGACACTCCTAATGCCTAGACGTGAATGTGACAGTTTCTGACCGAGGATGTGCAAACTTGTACATGGAGAATTTGAATATCATCGTTACGTGATCTTTTTTTTTTTATTTTTTTTTATTTTTTTTTGTAATTGTGACGTCACACTAATCAAGACGCCATAAACTGAATATTGACTCGTATTTCAAAAATAGAAACATCAGGTTATTAGTTAAGCATTGAACTGCTTTCAGTTAGAAGTTATCGGCTGATGAATGCAAACTGGGCAACGGCAAATTTAATGAAACTCGCTAGCACGCTTCATGTTGAATTTGCCTTTGTCCAGTTGGCATTCATCAGCCCAATGCTTATATTTACAATTGACAACGATTTTCAGAGACTATATCCTACATATAGGAATTTCGCTCCTACGATGAATGAACAAATTATTATCGTCAAAGAGGGAACATCCTTTTCAATAGCCATCTTTCGTTATCGCCGACGTCACAATTATGACGTCACAATAATAATGAGTGAGCTTAGTACAGTTGTATAGTGGGGCTGCAGTGTAAATGTAAATATAACAAAATATTAACCTCGATATCACCATCTGTGTAAATGAGAATTTAGGTAAATCGGACCATACCTAATATATACGGTTAAAGATGCCTTTCCCTTGACATACCGCGTAATATCCTTTGGTTTGGTTTGTATGTTTTTGTTTAACGTCCTATTAACAGCCAGGGTCATTTAAGGACGTGCCACGTTTTGGAGGTGGAGGAAAGCCGGAGTACCCGGAGAAAAACCACCGGCCTACGGTTAATACCTGGCAACTGCCCCACGTAGGTTTCGAACTCGCAACCCAGAGGTGGAGGGCTAGTGTTAAAGTGTCAAGACACCGTAACCACTCGGCCACCGCGGCCCCGTAAGATCCTTTTAGGTTGTTGTTTGGTAGCCTTCCTTGAGGATAGTTCTTTACATCGGGTATACATTCTTATGAAAGATGGCAACAATTTCATGTTGCGATCAAATGCACCACTTTTCCTAATTCCATTAACTGATTAAATTATGTCTTTATTTTTGTTTTATTCATATCAAAGTTAAATTTCAGTTGTCCATATTATGTAATTATCCATAGACTGCAAAAAAGTTGAGTGTGGTCCAGACATGAAGATGAAGAATTTTAGACATGTGTTATGAAATATTTTCATTTTGGAATTCGAATTAAGAATGAACGTTTAGAATCAATTTGCCCTTGCAGAGTATGAATGTATTCCCCAGATATCGTTTTCATTCAAACTCGGAATTATTTTCTGTAGATAAAGTTTAACCTTAGCTATTAATAGGACGTCAAACAATCCAAAACCTAACCAAAACGTGTGTTCATGACTATGCAAATCCCTGCTTACGGTTATCATATATACGTTTATTACATTTTAACCAGTATTCATTCTACAAAAGTGATACTAGTGAAAAATATCCTTTTTTTTCTGATTTGACCAATCAAAACATTTCCTACAAACGACAAAGGGAACATTTAAAAGCTGACCCGGTATATTTTGCTATACATTGCTCCACTCTCGTGATAAACATCAACATATTAGCCAAACTCGTGAAATATATTTGGTATATTTGTTAGATATCCTTTATCTATTGTGGTTGAAAATGACAATTTGTCTTCCACTGTCTATGATAACATAATTAGGCCAAGTACTCACATTAAGGGGTGTCAGAGAAGGCTGTCTGTGTAGACTGTATAGAAGTATGATTATGGAATTCTCCATGTTAATTTATTTAACATTTTCAAGGAACATGTACTACTTACTCATGATGGAATGCGGACCGAGCCAGTCTGCGTGTTTTGTTTTCTGAAACGTAATCGCTTGGATCCAAGATGCCACAACTGTGATGTAAATTTTGTTTAATACCAGGCGAGAAATCTTCGTTTTCCATTAAATTTCTTAAGTGCAGTAATACTACACATGCATATCACTGAACTACTGTAAATCAACTACATTTCGCGTAGGATTTATTTTCGCGTTAACACGCGAGAAGAGTAAATCGCGAATTGAAATATTTGGCGATTATTTGTACATGCATAGCACTTATGGCTGGCTTACGAAGTCAATTAACCTTATAGCTCATAATTCGCGAAGTCATTTCTATATCAGCGTTCGCGAAATCATGTAATCGTGAATATGTCTGAAGAGGAAAGTTCGCGAAATCAAGTTATTTAAATCATTCTCTCTTAACCTCTTAATGGTTGGTTGTTAAAATGTTTCTACACAAACTATATTTTTTATCATTAAAATCATTATCTTATATGGTTTGTACATATTTCATCATTGTTTTGTCACGTAATCGTAATTAATCTTATTGTATGTGCGTTTTCCATATGACAATTTTTTAACCTAACACTTTACTAGTGTGTAATATCTTACACTGGGTATTGAAATGAAACAATATATCCTTCATATCATTAATAGTAGACTTTCATGCGTCTTCTGTCGATGTCACAGTTCCTGGACATATGGAGGGTCGTATAATATCTGTACAACTCCTGCGACACGAAAGTTGGGAACATCGTCAGTATTTAGATATGATCTAACTTTCACCACAGAAGAAAGGTGAACTACTTGCAATGTTTTTTGAAGTAGGTCATCTTGGCTACTAAATTGCAAACATGATAGAATTCAAAACGAAAAGGTCGTTACTGTGAAAATAAGTTTTATTTAAAAAAAGGTTTACAATTTGCAAAATCAGATTCAATTTAGTCTTTAATATGTAACTTACATACAATACACGTTAATGAACGTTTGGTGAAAATAAATTTCGTTTCTATTCTAATTTTAGCGTTCTCGCTATAAAGGATTTAAATAAGAAATATTAAAAACTAAGGAATGAACAACGACAGGATATTCTAAGCATTTTCTGGAATCGGTGGTCTAACGATCGGTGCCCAGGAGGATATGGCGTCGTTCGTAAAACAGCCCTCTGACGCCGAACCATTGTGACGTCCCCGTCAAAAACAGGTACTGCTTCCCACTGAGGCCTGCATGTTCATAGCCTACCCACCTGTGGGAAAACAGAGAATATCTTAATGCCATTCATTCATCCCAAGACATTTTATAAGATATTGGATGTAATGTTAGAATTAAGAATTAAGAACATATCCTGACATTGGAATGTGTTATGAGTAAAATAACTGTACGATATCCCTTGATATGAAAAAAAAAAACAAAACAAACAAACAAACAAATAAAAAACATAAAAAAACCAAAAAACAACCAAAACAAAGAGGAAGGTAAGATCCAAGTAGCAGACGAAGTGAAGGATACGCCGGGGCGTTTTGATTGCAAGCTTGATATTGACATTTTGTTAGAATGGAATGGGGTATTTGAGATATGGAAATGGCTGATATGAAGTTCTGAAGATCATTGATCATTTTGCAATTTATCAGAGAATATATATACCATGGCAGTAAAAATAAGTTGAATGTTTGTTGCTGGGTCTATGGCCCAATGAACAACCTGGTTCATTTTGAGGCGGGGTATCCTTGTAGTAGTTGATGACTACCACACTAAACAACATACGGGAGGCACGTCGCATGCCATCCAGAGCAATTAAGGTAAAGTGTTTTCCTTAGGAAGGTCATGCCACGTCCCTCGGATCTACACCTGAGGTATCTTACACCATAATGGCAATTTAAAGAATCCTAATAGATTTTCCTGATAACTGACCCACGAAAACCTCTACGTGTCATCATATTTACCCTCCACTATGGACATCAACAGATGACACTTTGTCATTAAAGCAGAAGTCTGATAAATTGGAAATTCGATTGACTCCTTCAAAGCTCTGACTCTGGCCAGCAAAGCACGAGTGCTTGTATATGGTGCTTGAAGGATTTACTCCGAAATCCTGCAATGGAAATGTGTAAACACACGATCAAACATAAATATAACAGAAGCTAGACTGGCACCGACGTGTTTTCTTAGAATTGCTCCACTAAATTATAATACTAGATTATCTCCTCATAGTTTGAAATTTAGAATCAAACATATCCACATTACCAAAATCATAAAGCTCTTTTCGGTTTATTATTCGGCTTAATCTTATAAAGACAGCGGGCCAGTGTAATCAAATGAATATGTCATTTATTTCGTTTCGGCCAACAGTTTTAGTAGTACGATTGATGTACCTTGTGTTTTGCATATTCCATTTTAACAGCAGCTTCCGGATAATGACACACATTAAGTAGGTCTTGCCTAATTGCAATTTGCCCAAAAATGTTACCCATCCATGCATTTTGATTTTGTGGTGGCACGGTATTTGCACTGGACACATATTTTAACATAAATATCGTAGATCCTATGACATTAATTGAAGAATACTTACAAACTCAATCGGTTTAAGCGAACTTATTGTGTCCTCTGCTTCACACGGGAGGTTGATCTTTTGTCCCTCCCAAACGACGTAAATCTTTCCGCCCAAGAAGCAATGCTGATATAGAACCCATCTGGATATATAAGAATAACAAACTACACTGTAATTCAACACGGCATGAAGCAAAATAACGAATTTTTAGCCAAAATGTTAAAATGAATGTCATCTTGTGCTATTTTGAAGAGGAAACCGTTTACTTCATATATGTTTAGGAAACTTCACTTCTTTTGTGTAATGACAATTTTTATTTGATATGAGTTGAGATAAGCATACCCATGAGAAGTTGTCTACACAAATGTGTTCAGTATATGTATGGTGGGGTTTTGCATTACTGTTGGTATGAATAAAGGTGTGGTTACGTGTACATGTGTGTGTGTGTGTGTGTGTGTGTGTGTGTGTGTGCGTGTGTGTGTGTGTGTGATAGTGGGTGTATGTTTATAGTATATGTGCATATTTACCCAGAATTGTAATCGTGTGCCTGTATGTGGTTCTGTTAATGAGGTATAGTGTAAAAGTAACAATATTTGACATTTAAGAGCTTATATCTGAGCACAAAAAAAAAAAAAGGAAAAATTAATTACCACTATTGACCACTGACAAATAAACTGAATGTGCTACTTACAGCCCGCTGTGTACCTCCACAGAAGAGACCTTGTTATTGAATCCCGTAAAACATAGGCTGTAATAAGGCTCGGATATCTCTTTGGAACAACCCATGAAATCCCTGTCAGTGTATAATGTAATCTGAAAGAAGAAAGTATTAGGCTGCATTTGTATGGATACTGTTTCTATACGGTATACTGATAGTTGATAAATCGCGATGGACTTGATTATTCTGTATTCGCGTCATCAGATATAGCGCGAAAATAAGTACAAAGCGCGAGATTACGAGTTACAATGATTCTAATGAACTTCAATTGCTATATATATGTGTGTTCAATTACAGCTGGCATATAAACAAATCTAACTTACGTACTACCTCAAAAGTGATAAATCGTGGCAAAATACGAAATATAGAATTACACGAATGACCCCTTATCAAGTACAAGGAGAATAAGACCAGGTTTCAAAGAAGGATATATATAAAGCCCCTGTCACACTTGACCGGATTGGTGTACCGGACATCAACGGATAGAAATTTTTGTTATCCGGTGGTATACGGTGGCAAAGTTGTCAGTCCGGTAGAAAAATCCAAACTGACGACGTACTTGCACCGGAAAATGAACGGATAAAACGTACCAATAACGAACATGTAACGTACGGCTACCGTACTACCAACCGGGTGTCTCCGAATGAGTAACGAACAACAAACGAACATGAACCGGTGAATCAGGACGTGTACAGGAGGCATTCCGGACAAACCGAACACCTAACGGACATTAACGCGCGCGTGCAGAAAAAAAGATATATACATTTCTCCGGCGTTCAGTTGTCAAAAAGTTACAGTGCTGACTGCCTCGCCAAAATGCCTCGCGATAGAAGAAAAAAAAAAACAAAAAAAAAAAAAACGTTCCTGCAAAAGCGCAAGACACAGAAGAAGTGTCTGTCGATGCTGTTGATGCCGTTGCACAGGAAACCGAAACTGAAACTGAAACAGAGCATGATAAAGGTGGTGATGATATTCCAGTTGAAGGTGGCGAAGTAGAAGTTGATACTTGTAATGCAGGTGAAGTGGAAGGGTTTGAAGAAGTTGTGCCAAGTGCGGGAATGACTACCAAGAAGAAGACCAAAAAGAGTTGCCATCTGAAAGATGAGGAAGAGGAGGCCCTCGTTCTGGAATGGATAGAAGCCAATCCTTTATTATGGAATTCCAAAGATCGGGAATATAAGAATAAAGCAAAGAAGGACCGCTTGTGGGCTGAGCAGGCTGAAACACTTAACTATGATGGTCAGCTTTCTATAATATATCTATTTGTATTTGATGTCATGGGAAAATGGCCATTTATATTATTATTATATTATATTATATTATATTATTATATTATATTATATATATATTATATTAGTTTCTGTCGGTAGTCAGTTCCTCCCCCTGTAGGTATCCTGTAGGTATTCTGTATTCATCCGTTCTGTGCGTGTTATCCGTTTTCAATCCGTTTGTCTATTCGTCGTGTCCGGTGTTAATCCTGCAAGCATCCTGTGTTTGTCCGTTATGTATCCGTTATGTGTTCGTTATGTGTCCGCTGAAGGTCCGGTTTATGCGTGGCGTATGCGTTCAAGTTCCATCAACGGACTGGGTAACGCATGCCCCCCCGTACACCTACCGCATATAAACGAACAATGACAGGATATATACAGGACAAAACGGACATGCACAGGACAGCCAACGAATATTATTATCCGTTACTGTCCGTTTCAAGTTTTGTGCATGCACAAAACTTTCCAACGGATACCACCGGACGCACCGTACATCACCTGACATGAAACGAATGAACCGAACATAAAACGGACATAAAACGGATATTGACGAACATCACCGGATATCCAAAAATGTTATCCGTTTCACGTCCGGTGGCCCAATCCGGTAAAGTGTGACAGGGGCATAAGCGTCTTCTGCCTCAGGGACACACCCGTCAACCAGAGAACCAAACAATTGACAACGAACCGAGACCATAACCAACAAACATTTTTATTTAATAAATATTCAATGTAAAACATTAATCATTTACATTGTTATAGCAAAGGTTAATTTAAATGTTTCATTGTACATTTAAATCACTGTTTTACATACGCAAACTAGAGAAAGGTCGAGTTTACTGTAACAGATGTACCTTAACCCTAGGTATAACACACACTTTCTAATGGAACGACAAAATAATGATTAATTGATAAATTAGTTATAATTAATAAATATAATTAGACAGCAATAAAAAGGAAGATTTCCTTAGCCTTGAAAAGCAAAAAGAGTGTTAAAATATTAAATTTACCTTTGGTGGTAAAGTTGGCATGCTTACAAACTAATTTGTAATCTCGGCAAACGATGACCGCGGTCGGAGAGAGTAGAGGAATGTTTGCTAGGGAGACTGTCAGGTTTGTTTTATAGTGGAAGAATACAATGAACCCCTTACATCAGGTATCATCATTTATCTACATCCGGAATATACAATGAACGTATTCAGACTGGGTCACGAAAGTCCTACTAATCTATTCGTTTAACTTACATATTCACGTCACGAAGGGAAAAGGGAAAATTGCCTACGCATGGTACTTGTATTTGAGTACATTAGGACAAAAACATGAAAAAACCGACATAATACCAACACTACAATTATAACTCAAAATTGATAAATAAATACAATTGACGGTTTTGAACGTGCTGCTTTGATTTAATTCTAACAATAATCCCTTTTGTGAATTTATGTCTTAATTTCGGAAAATTTGGCAATTTTTTATGCCGGTGAAATGTAATTTTGAAACAGTAAGATTCAGTTTGTAAAACGTTTAGATACCGTACATTCTGCTCTAGACTTCAGACTTCATACTTTATATAAAATACTTTTAATCTTCGACAGTTGCTACTTACAGTTGTACAAACGTTATATACAATACCCACGTATCCTAAACAAAGCTTACTTGTTCAATTTCTGGAAAACATATACACTTATGTTTGCTATTTGAAATATGCAACGCAAAATAATATTAATTTTGTATTTGATGTCTTGTCATTTGTTTATATATTGAAACATTTTCTTCAGGTTGGTAAGTGAGAACACGGTCGTATGTTACAACCACAATATTGGACTTCATTCGTAAATCCAATATTAGAGGTGGTATTCGAACGTCGAACGTAAGCTTAGGTGCAGATCCGAGGTGTATGGCTCGACGCTCCCTACCAGTGTCAGTTTGTGTTTCCTGGGAAGCTGAGAAACGGGCTGATCTGTTCTGTCGTGGTTGGGTCCATGAGCAAGACACTTTTCCCTTAATGCTCTGTATTGCATATGGTGGTCCTCCCGCTTCACCCGTGTGTGGAAAAAAGGGGGAAAAAACAGTAACCAAAAGTAAGTAGATAAAAAAAAAAAAGAAAAAAAAAAGAAAAAAAAAAAAGAAGAAAAACAAAAACCCAACAAAAAACAGTATTTGTTCAACCTGTATCCAACAACATGTTAAGGTTCATCTAGATGGCATATTAAGTGATATTATACAAGCCATGTTCAGAGTTCATGATAGTGTCTAATAAGATTATATTTGAAGATTGAAATGCCTCCATATGATATAGGGAGGCACTTCAATAGGGCCTATATGTAATGTTTGTGTGTTATCATTCACAACCGCCATTTGAATTTCAAGGTCAAAGGAAAGTCAATGTGTATGGTTTTATAAAGTCTGATCCGGTCAAACAAATATTACGTGATATAGGCACGTGTGAGCATGACGACATGGATGTTTTGTGCAATACACATGATCCCCATAAGCTAATTGTGTACTCCTGAAGCATGCAATTTTCGCATGTTTTGCAAAAACTGGAATTTTTTTTGACGAATTAATTACCCACAGTTATCAACGACAGATTTAAACAATTTATCAAGTTACTTCTGTTCAACTTCACCACAGTAGTTAGTTTATTAGCTTGTAAATATCATCACTGCTGATTTGCTCTTTAGTTGACCCTTAATATCTGGAAGTACCTTAAGTGACAGTATAAACGTATATTGTGGTTTTCAGATGGGAAGGTGTCTTCCGGTGAATCTGATAACCCACGATAAAAGGCCATATCCCTTTATACTTAAACCTTGTGAGTACGTGTTATGAATTAGCGTTAGTTTGTGTATTGGTTCATAATAACATAAGGTAGGTATTGTTTACTGATAACCATACTGGGATAAGTTAATGTTATATGGATGAGTTATATCCCCTTTACTGTTGTATTATATAACTGATACATTTTGTACTTGTATTACATGATATGCTACTTAAGACGCCGTCGGAGAGAATATGTATATATTCTTTGCGTGTAATTCGATCCAATCAACACATACAATTTGTTGACATGAAAGTAAGTTACTGACGCCATATCGCAATGACGGTTTATTATGGTTGTCTAGTAAAAAAAAAAAAAGAAAAAAAAGAAAAACAGGCTCGGGGTAAGCGGAACTGAAAAGTTCAGCTTATTTTGTGATGCAAATCAATGACATTTAATTTTTACCATTTTTTGCTCATTGGTTATTTATTGTTCTTAGAAAACAAAATATTCCCTTTCCAGTGTATATGGTCTTTTCTAGAGTTCTATGAAGATGTGTATGTATTTTTAAAAGAAAAGGGATACCACTATGACCACAATGTTTTTGAGATCCTTCAAATACAGCGCTATCTCCGTTTTCCCATTTGTATTTGTTTCGTTTCGTTACAACATGCTTTAATAATATGTGGTAAAAATCGTCATCAATATGTTAAAAGGATTTGGTCACCAGGGAATGGCGAATCCATCTATATGAAAATCATTTCGTAAGTTTGGTTTATTTCGTCTGTTCTGGAAGTAAGCGTATTATCAAATATTTTTGTTCTGCTTATGTTATTAATATAAACACAAATACTTAACTGATTTTATTTTCGTTTGTAAGCTTTAACATTACAATCAATGTTAAAAGATAAAAAAAATATAATTCATTCAAATATCTGTGAAATTAACTTTACAACTTAAAATAAAAAGCAACAGTGTATGTTCTTATTTAAAATTTGTATTTATAAAATTCACATTCATAACGTTATGCTTTACATTGTATAACAAAACGTCCCCATTCGCCCATCCATCCATCCATCCATCCATCCATCCATCCATCCATCCATCCATCCAATACATGCATCCATCCACATCCATCCGTCCATCCATACATACATACAGACATATGAATATCCTAAATCGGACATGAAACGAACATTTTCCCTCTAAAATGTTTTAGGTTTATGCAATGGAATATTCTCAATTAAGAAATGTCTCTAAGTCAAGGACCCTTAATGAAACAAGAACGATGGGTTTTCTATGGGTTATACGATGTCATCACCATTTAGACAACCCAAACAGGATCTTCACAAAAATCAATGTATGTAAAAACAATATATCAATATTTATAAAACTACATATGTATGTATATATATATATATAAACCCGTTCGTGCAGTCTTCAGAGCTTCAAACAATGTCAATAAGCATAAAATAAACCTACCTTGATACAAAATGTTTGTTAGATAAATGCTGTTTATCTTTTTTGAAAAAAAATGACATATTATTTGGGATGCAAATTATCTGCTTTTTTATATGTGCTTTCAAAATAAATTATAAATTGATATTATACATTGTTTCGAATTCTGTCAGACGGATCGGAGTATTTTGATGCAATCAATGAGCAATGTTTTATTCATAAATTCAAGGTAAAAGTAAGAAATTCCAACGGGATCTTGGATCCCACCATGGAATGACCTTTATTGGATCTATGAAAGAGTGATCTTTTCTCTACCTTTCTCTTCCTCCTTTTAATCAGTTGAAAACAAAATGAACCTTCATACGAAATTTGACAAAGATCAATCAAGAACTCAACGAGAAATAAATGTGATACATAATGTATCTTCAAATAACACAAGAGGAACTTACATATACAATTGAAGATCCATAAGAAACGGCGATTACAAACTTAAAATATAAAAAAGCCGGCTAACGGCCATCCTGTTTTTCAGTCTCAAAATAAATGTGAATTTTGAGAAAGATCCCTGAAGAACATTCTGAGGTATAACGATAACAATCTTCTAATTTTGATTGGCGATAATATTTATAAAACTACATCATTTTTCTGTAAAAACAAACATTGCATTTATAAATGAAACAAAATGTTTTAATTAAAAAAACCCTGTAAGTATTGTCATGGTTGATCCAGAAAAAAAACTGTCTATTGATTCCCGTAATATATGATCATCAAATATGGGCCATATCAGAGAAACCACGGATTGCCATGGTTTATAATCATCAAATGTGGGCAATATCAGAGAAACCACGGATTGCCGTGATTTATAATCATCAAATGTAGGCAATATCAGAGAAACTTTCCACGGATTCCCGTAATTTATAATCATCAAATGTGGGCAATATCAGAGAAACTATCCACGGATTCTCGTGATTTATAACCATCAAACAACGGCAATATCAGATAAACTATCTACGGATTCTCGTGATTTATAATCATCAAACATCGGCAATATCAGATAAACTATCCACGGATTCTCGTGATTTATAATCAACAAATGTTGGCAATATCAGATAAACTATCTACGGATTCTCGTGATTTATAATCATCAAACTATCGAGCAATATCAGATAAAACTATCCACGGATTCCCGTGATTTATAATCATCAAATGTGGGCAATATCAGAGAAACTATCCACGGATTCTCGTGATTTATAACCATCAAACATCGGCAAAATCAGATAAACTATCCACGGATTCCCGTAATTTATTGTCATCAATATGTATTTCGATAGACTGATTGATATTAGGGAATGTCTTTGTCAAACTTTCGAAACACATCATTATCACCAGGAAGAGACGGCAGATATTTCCCACATAGATCCTGTGTCAGTATTGCTGCAAATGCTTGGAACATCAAATTCACGATGGTTCGTATACGGTCTCTGTAAAAGTAAAATAAATATCGTTACGTTTGAAAACCAGTAAAAACACTGAGATTGTGATAGTAAGATTTTCTATAAACTGATACTGATATATAACAGCTGACGGAGGACATACGAGGGGTGCACACGTGCATTACTGTAAATCAGCTTATTTTTGCGGGGACTTAAATCCGCGTTTTCATGCCTTACGCGGCGATTTATTGTCGCCATTTACAGTCATAGAAAACATACTGTATCTGTGATTTATACTTTTTCGCGGCGATTAATTTTCGCGAATTCGAAACACCTGTCAAATACGCGAAAATTAAACGCGCTCGAAAATAAATCTATTTTCAATATATGTGGTTGATGTGGCACATATTCTATCAGGACCCCTTTATTTGCTCGTTCTCTAAGATTTGATATATATTTGTATTGAGTCTGTATTTTATAATTTTGTAGAATTTAGTTTGTGTATTTTTGTGTACATTCAAGCCATCGTATAGTGACGATTATATCATATTTTCTTTTGGATAATACTAATAAAAGTCGAGGACCGTTCTTGATGAGTTGCTTAACATTTGGTATGCTCAACACTCCTTTCATATTTCGTGAGAAACAATTTTGTTCCAGCAGAACGAACACTTGACTATCCGCCATATGTTTGTGTGTGTAAAAGCTATATGGATACACAGATTTTCATCACGCTCTAACGGAATATTAATAAACATCAAATGTATCTTTTTGTTTCCAATTGCAGCGTATGGATGCATGTCACTGGGAAATTGTCTAAAACATCGTATATCATAAGGGTAAGGACCATAGGCGATAATAAATAATACTCACAAAAGCCAGTCGAATGTGTAAAGCAGAGTGACTGCCTCGGTCGGTATATTGAGAGCTGCCACAACAATGATTACCCCCATCAGTGCAGAGGAGGGAACGGGAGGCATTCCAGTAGATGTTATTGTTGTTAAAAGACTTCAAACGAAACGGAAAGGTTTGTAATATGTGATATCGAAACGTAGAAAAACCATTCAGTAAAGCTTTGATCTATATTACGTATATAGGGTAACCTTTTATCTGACTGTATCTTACATAGCATTCATAACATATATAGAATACATAGCATACAGCATACAAAGAATATAATAGCTTAAAGAGAGAGAGAGAGAGAGAGAGAGAGAGAGAGAGAGAGAGAGAGAGAGAGAGAGAGAGAGAGAGAGGGAGAGAGAGAGAGGGAGAGAGAGAGAGGCTCCATCAACAAATTAACGTATGGTAAAACTATTATTCTTTGACGTTTATTGTAGAAGATGCATAGCCAAAAATGCATTCATATCCGAAACATGATGACGACATACAGGATAAGAGATTGCCGACCAGGAAGAGAATGAACCATTAATCAAATCCGTTGATGTCGTCACACACAATCAATGCTTACCATATGAGCATGACCGTAGGTGCGTTAAGAGTGGTCCCTAGCATCTGGCAGACAAAGATGGACGACACGGCGATGTAGAAGGCAGTGCCCGATCGGCTTAGCGTCATTACAAATGGCATAACAAATCGTGATACCCTCTTGTCTACAGCATGTTCGGTCTCTAGAATAGTCATCACAGCAGGCATAGTGATCGGTCTGGAACAGAAATATCACATAAAACATTGAATAAAATGTCACAGAAAACGTCATACGAAACGGCACGCATACCAACCCAGAAAACACTGCAAAACGTTACGCTCAATAAACCATACCAGTCATACAAAACGGCACACGAAAAGTCACACAAAATAATATACAAAACACCACACTAAAAGTCACACAAAATAATACACAAAACAAAACACACAATATCACACAAAACAATACACACAATATCACACAAAACAATACACACAATACCACACAAAACGTCACACAAAACAATACACACAATTCCACACAAAACAATACACACAATACCACACAAAACAATACACACAATACCACACAAAACAATACACACAATACCACACAAAACAATATACAGAAAGTCATAAAAACAAAACAAAACGCCACACGATATTACACACTAGACGTCAATCGAAACGTCACGCAAAAAGGTCGCACAAAACATCACACACAACAATACACAAAACAACGCAAACCTCAAACAAAACATCTAAAAGAAAGATACCAACACATTGGGTGATCACATGATATAGAGTTGATAGCCGGGAACATGGATGTTCTATGATATCGCACATGCCGAGCAGGCTACAGGCAAAGTTTGTTACATTGTCTAGCACGATCTACTGTACATTTTTACATAAACTTGGTTTTACTGAGCCTTATACATACAAATAGCGTTTATTAATCTCAGACGGGTGTTTGCAATATTCTGAAGACGCGATTTTTAAATCCGTGATCCCTATCACGTACATACGTCATGAGCCCGTACAGCTCTTTAAGACACATCATATGAATGAGGTTTTGAAACTAAACCATACACGAATATATATATCCCTACATTTAAATATATATTGATATACATACTTTTCATTAGATATACAGAAGTATACTATTAGAAAGATACATACGAATTTGCTGTTGCAAATGCCATCAGGATCGGCTGGGAAAGAGACAACAGAAAGGTAAACGGATTTGCCCTCCGTAAAAGGAGGTAGCTGATGGGTATTATCAGACCACATACAGTCATTCCTGTTGTAGCCGCTAAGATGAACATGCCTAACTTCTGGAAGTCTTCTGATATGTTGTCAGCAGCGCATATGGTCTTAGCGATTAGACTTGCCACTCCAATGGGCGTCAACCTAGGAAAAACAAAGTACATCGTTTTATATCTAGCACATACAAAGAAGGATACACATACAAAATAAAAAAGTTTCTAATGCGTTGTGTAATATAAATTCTTTTTGCAAAATAGACGTTTAATGCGTTTATTTTTAAGTTGTTTTCAGTGAGTGTTTAACTTATGTAACTGTAAGAATGAACTAAAGCTAGAAGTAAGAGTATTTATTGACCTTTTGAAAATACTCAATTTCAACAACAATATATTCATTTTTCATTCTCATTTCATTATATGATAGGTTTGGCACCAAAGCAAACACATTACCACATGATCCATCTCAGAACCTGCATTATGATTTCACTTGCAGCATCAACGAAAGCTTTGAAGGGTTTACCGACGTCACGAAGGACGCCAGAAGCTATCCCAAACAAAGTGCATACCACCACCAATCCTGATAAAATCGAATAAAAAATATCTTAAATTGACTGGAATTAATAGATTGAATATTTATTCATTAACTACAGAAGGTCTTGTGTTATTTTGAATGCACATTTTTTTGTTGTTGCTTGGAATGATTTATTTAAATGTATCAATTATGGTGTAATGTGCCTCCCTTTCTATATTTTAACACTGGCTTAGGACCTTTTTGATTTCCTTATCCCTGTATCCACCCTAGCATCACTAACGAATCCTAGAAGGACAGGTACATGTACAGGTGTACGCCCAATAGTGCATCCGGTCCCGGGGGAGTCACACCTTCAGTTTACACAACCTTAAATCTCCATTTGCAAAATTATGCTCCAGACCAAATTTCATTAAACTCACTTAGTCTTTCTGGACTAGTAGGGATTTCAATGATTTCCCGTTATTGAGCCCTGTCTCTCCGGCCCCAACGGTGACACACCCTCCGTTTATACTACATTATATCTTCTTTGCCTAATAAGGATCCAGACCAAATTTTATCAAAGTTCATTCGGGCGTTCAGGAGTAGTAGCGATGTAAAAGATATGATGACAGGGGACGGACGGACCGTTTATTCGGACCAAGTGAGCTAATAATTAAAGTCATATGTAAAAGTACAACTGTGTATTCAACTGTGTGTCTTTTCTACCATTACTTTGTAAGAAAAAACAAAAGATCTGTGCCAGGAATAAAAAAAAAAAAAAAAAAATAAAAAAATAAATGCCGTATTAGAGCTGTGGAGTTTATATAAAAATTAATAAATTCGTCATGTTTACCTAAGATATTTGGACTTCTGACCGTTGTCAGGCGTCGTATCCTTGTGTCATTAAGAGAAGTTCGGTTAACTGTTATCTGTGATTGAACAGATATCTCTACACTGTAAGTTGTCTGCGTCTGAAATGTGGATGTCAGATATCGGAAAGGGGTGTTTATCCTTGTGAAAGGCATTTCAAGGTTATAGTTACACAATAAATTTGACATAAACAAAAAAATGAATCAAAACACATATATTAAATTAATCAAATGATATTCATATCGACTTCAGTTTAGACTAATGTGGACATACACGTTTTTCACCTTAAAACTGTGAAATTAACTAAAATGTGTTTAGTTGTGATTATACATATCACTTAGTACTTACATAATTGTCTAAGGTATAAGATATTACATAAACACTTCAATCTGATTAAAATATATCTCATCAATACGCTTAGCGTAAGCGTATTGAAGAGATGTATTTCAATCAGATTGTAAACACTTATGGGAAACTATCGGTTCTTTATCAGTAAAGAATGATATATTAAGTCGATATGCCATTCATTATCAGCATTTTTTACTAATCATTAAAAATAATCCTAGGGTATATTTATATTGGAAGGGGAGTAACTACAGTTAAACGAGATAAGTATAGATACATATAACACGTTTGGGCTCTGTTATAGTGTTGGACCTACCTGTAGAAACGTGGCCTCAATGAGATTGTCTGGAAAGAAATTCCTGAAAGAATGAGATGAAACCAACATAAATTATAAACATATAATGATACCTTCATCCTCTTTCTTGGTGTTATTAATAATTAAAAAGGTTTAATAGGAGTTAAACAATAACAAAACTTACACCAAGAATGATATTTATTCATATGAATTAATGATAGTTCAACATACAGCGTATTGAATAAGTGTCAAAGAGAAACACTCAGTAATGCATGTGAGCGTTACCGTAACAGGTCGGCCAAAATATCACTAGTGTCCATGGAGGAAGTGAGATTGGATAGATGTTCCACTTCTATGGATCTTCCCTTGACTGCATAGCCTAGATTTGAAAAGGTTGGAACATAATCTCCAAATGAGTCGCGCTAAGCCTACTTACAATTTATAAAACGTATGGCAGACGCGTGACAAAGAGAGAAGAATGCAAAGTTGGAAGCAACTCTGTGCGTCATGACTTGTCTTTACTCAATACCACGAAAGAAATGTTTTAAAAGAAGCTAAATAGGGAAATGAAATGCTTTGCTTGATTACTAGTTTATGTTATAGTGATAGTATGCGCAAGCGTAACTTATTAACAAATAAATAACTGGTGTCTGAATTGCGGGTTATAGTTCTCAGAACCCTTTCCAAGTATTAATATGCGTGGATTCAAGTATTTCTCGTTAATGAGACATGAGACATCTCTACTCGCTAGTCCCAGTGCTAGGTTTTCTGTCTCATCTGATCTATCTTGAACGTTTACGTGACATTTTGCTTAAAGTAACGTCATAATCAAAATGACGTCCTTTTAAATTGCCTGTCGCGTAAACCAAAAGGGAGGTAATTTGGTCGAAAATATAAACCCTTTCGAAAATAGAAATGGTTTATACGCACTAAATGCAGTTTTATGCACACATTTAAGGAGAAACCTTCACCAAACAACATTTCATTGCCGTCCAAACCTCGAATGAGACTTTGTTACAGATTGCCAGCTCTCGACTGAGAAAAATCAATATAAATGCCCACAGGTAACATAAACCATTAGTATGTGTCTATATAATTTTTACAAACATTTAAGTATTCGTTTGATTGATTTTTCTGGGAAAACGTTAGAGGCGATCACGTTCACATCGCTAGAGGTGTTGAAGTATATGATAGAAAACTAGATAAAGGAGATAAAACATTGAACACATATGTTGTACTTCTACATGAGAGAAAATCAGTTTTAACCGTAAGGCAGATACATTCATTATAATGATTTTATAGCTACAGAACGTTCGGAGTCATTTATTGTATTTGTGTCTGACTGTGAACGGGTTAACCACCAAATAGGGATTAACAGGTTCTGTCAACATCCATATTTATACCCCCCCCCCCCCCCCCCCCCCTCCCCCCGATATACTACACTTGCACATTTACTGAATATATATACGAAGTGCACGGGTTCGTGATTAGAATTAACGATTGTCATTTTCCGCATACGAAACCTCGTGCTAAGTTTTTAAGGATAGCTGTGTTTACGTCATGTTTGAATGATTCATTTTAGCCTTACCCGAAATAAAAGAGAATATATTTGAAAATGTAGTCACGTTTGGTTTGTGTTGTACTCGAATTACTTACCTGCCTGCTACAATGTTATAAACACTTACCTGGTCCTATTACTATACCGAATACACAGCCAAGGACAGTGGGTATGAAATTACTAATGAGGGTGTACACAACGCATACAGCACTGATCCGACCGTTAGATTTGGGGTCCATCGAGGATGTTACTGTAAAAAGGAAATAATGTAGCTTACTCAAGCGTAAAAAGTAACGATAAAACAAAGACAATAAAGACGTGCAGAGATTTAAACATTTATTTTGATATATAGAGGATATTGAATGGTTTCCCGTTTAATATATTTCACGAGTATGACAGAATATCGATATTTTTACGAGTGCGAAGCACGAGTGAAAAATATCGAAATATTCTGTCATACGATTAATTTAAAGGATTAACAATTTCGCTAATTGGTCCCGCACCTCCAGTCCCATGGTAGCCACACCCTCCATTTATCCAACGCTTGATCTCTTTTGCCAAATAATGATCCAGACCAAATTTCATCAGAATCCATTCAGGCTTTCAGGACTAGTAGCAATCTAAAGGATTTAACTTAATTTCCCCATTTGAGCCCCGTCCCTTCGGCCCCAGGAGAGTCACACACCCTCCGTTTATACAAAGAAATATTGATGGACGACGGACGCTGCACCATGGCATAAAATAACTTGCTGCCTCGGTCATTTCTCTGATGAAGGTGGCAGTGTACATACCGTACTATTCATCGAAACGTCACGTTTAAAAATTCAATGGTTGTGTAACAAAATCCTTCTTCATAAGACAGAAGACAAAATACACGCATTTCTACAGATGAGTTGAAATAAGTCACAGGTGTAGTCTAGGTTAAAAATTGGGGGAAAATAAAGAAAACAAACAGTGATTTACAATACACCTACAGAGCTGACACATGTTATGCCGATAACTGTGATAGCAAAGTGTAATTATGTGCGATAGAATCTATCACCCTGTAATATATACAGATGTTTTCTTTCATCTACACAATGACCCGTTATTGTACATGTACCTATATAAACGGAAATATACAACCTAATACATATAATACGTTAACATAAATATGCAAATCATCTTATAATTATTCATAATACATGTAACCATTGCTATGTATTATATACGTATGTACATATTTATTGATTTTTAGAGCAGAAAGTCAAAAGGAAGTCCAGACTTACCAGAAATAATAGCTGTTATAATAAGCGGAACTATCATCATCTTCAGAATACGTAGGTAGAGTTCACCAACCATGCCTAGATTTAAAAGAGAAAGAGGAGGTACAATATATTTAATGATGAATAATAAGGTATTCTTCTCAGATAACGAGATCCCAGCTCAGGCTCAGTCGGTTAGAGTTTGGTTTGGTTGTTTAATTTAACGCCCTATTAACAGCCAGGGTCATTTAAGGACGTGCCAGGTTTTGGAGGTGGAGGAAAGCCGGAGTACCCGGAGAAAAACCACCGGCCCATGGTCAGTACCAGGTAACTGCCCCACGTAGGTCTCGAACTCGCAACCCAGAGGTGGAGGGCTAGTAATAAAGTGTCGGAACACTTTAACCACTCAGCCACCGCGGTTAGAGCACCGGCCACGTAACCTTAGGTGAAGATCCGAGGTGCATGTTTCGACTCATACCCGCGTCGGATTGTGTTTCTCGGGAAGCTTAGAAATTAACTGGTCTCTGCTGTCGTGGTTATGTCCTTGGATAGCACACTTTACCCTAATTGCTCTGGATGGCATGCGACGGGTCTCTGTGTGTTGTTCAGTGAGGTAGTCACCAACTACTACAAGGAAACACCACCTCAAAATGACCCTTGCTGTTCACGGGGCGATAAACCCAGCAAACAAATAAATAACCAAGCTCAGATTGCTGTTTAGAGTGATGTGTGCAATATGGTGTGAATGACCATTTTGTCCCCGTTTTTTTCCACCTCGGCTGATTATTGCAGTGTATGTAATGGTGGAATATCGTGCCTGTTCATGTCTACTATATCAAAAACCCGAGATGAAGTCGAGTGTTAAACTGACAAAAGCCATGTTTAATGCATGTCATGGAATATTATCATCCGTTGAAGGCGAGACGAGCTAAGTAGCCTTTGTGTAGTATGTAATACAAACACACCTTTTTAACTCATGAATATTTGGTTTTCCATAGTGGAACAGAGCTAATATCTTTATTTAAGATATGAATTGTTAATGCAGGTGCGAGAATGCCGATCGTTCATAATGGTACTAAACATAATGACGTTAGGAGACAAAATTAATATATATAACAATGGTACCTATAAAAACGATGAAAGGAATAATACGTCACACGCGACACACATCCCTTGTGATGACTTGAACGAAAGCCGATACTTTCATATTTAGTGCTCTTGTGTACAGCGTTACACGTCACGTGTGATTCAAATTTAACTACTTTTGCTCGTGAAAGAGGTTTGCAAATTATTTTGTTTAGTTTATTTTATTTAAAGTCCTATTAACAGCCAGGGTCATTTAAGGATGTGCCAAGTCTTAGAGGTGGAGGAAAGCCGGAGTACCCGGAGAAAAACCACCGGCCTACGGCCAGTTCTTGGCAACTGCCTCACGTAGGTTTCGAACTCGCAAACAAGAGGTGGAGGTCTAGTGATAAAGTGTCGGAACACCTTAACCACTCGGCCACCGCGGGTTCCAAATGAAAGTGTGCTGTTGTTATACAAGGCAGTTATTTACAGAAAGCTGTTGACAGCAAATAAAAATAGTCAAATGTGTACCACGAAAACAAGCTAACCCGGTAAAACTTTAACAGCAGAAGTAGGCCAGTGTATAAACGAATCGATAGTCCACCAACTAAAAAGGACTCTGCATTGACTCGTTTGGCTGACTAATTTTACGAATGGTTATGGTATGATATCATAACCATTTGTAAACTTACCATAACCATTCGTAAAATTAGTCAGACAGAAGAATCAACGCAGAGTCCTTTTCAGGTGGTTGGCGTGACCCAACAGTTTATAGCATCATGCCAAAAAGTTGAGTGGTGAAAGTATACAAGGAAAGTTGGGGATTAATCTGTAATGATCGTTACTTTGGGCTTCGATAGATCACTATTGATTTACAGTGCTGTGTGATAAGAGACTGATTTTTAATTTGTTTATTTATTCAGACATTTCCGGTGTAAGTTCTTTTTTGGCCTTACCAACGAAATTGACGTTTACAGTTCTGTAGATGTTCTAGGTTGTTTTGTAGCGCTAGATCATGTGCTGTAACACTGTAACACAGTGCCTGCCACCAATATATGTGTTAATTGGCCTTTTATTCATTTTCTTTGTGATTCTCCATCTTTGGCAGATGCACTTAACCTGTGATTCCAGTACAGAATTGCACATAGATACAGAAACATAAATGACTGTTCAGAGGATGAATACTCATTTTCTGATTGAATGTAATATTTGTAACGAAATTAGGTCCTGTTTATATAAAGAGACTAGCAGAATTTATTGTGATTTTGCACGATTTAAGACAAATTAATGTTTTAATTATTTCTTATAAAGTACAAATACCGATGGCAAAAGCACTTGTATAGTATGGACAGATTACGTAGCAATTTGCACGAATAACTAATTTACGCGTGTTTTATGTTTAATAGTAAGCCAGTTTCATCTGAGTATCTCAAAGTGATTTTTACATAAATGATATATTTTTATATCATGGATCAATCTGAAACTGTTACTTAACGTGGAAGTACGATTACTATTTTATTTAGTAAGTAATGTTCATTGTTGTTTTTAGTTAAATTGTGTTCATATTAATTTGTCATTTGTAAGAATATAACTGGGGTGGCATAGAACAGACCTTCATTGGAGAGACCTCCCAACCCAAGGGAAATTGATATGAACCAGATTGAAGAGCTCTGATAATTATTATGTCATAGTAAACATGCATTGATAACTATCTTTTTATCGTTAAGCTTTAATGTAATGGAGCAAGGGAGCATGCTAGGTAGGGGCTATCCCAAACACCTGCTCTTAGGCCTGTGTCCTTTTCAACATAGTATACACTGTCTTAAAGATATTGAATAATCTCCTTTACTTATTTCATATACACGTCTTTTACAGAAATGCAATTTTGAAAGTCAAATACACGACTTTGTATCTTATTGTTTTGTATTTGTATTGTACTATATTGTATTCTATTGTATAATATCATATTCCATTGTATTGTATTCTATTGAATAATACCATATTATATTGTATTGTGTTCTATTGATAATATCATATTGTATTGTATTCTATTGCACAATACATTATTTTGTATTGTATTCTATTGTATAATACATTATATTGCATTGTATTCTATTGGATAATATCATATTCTGTTATATTGTATTATTTTGTATAATGCATTAGATTGTATTGTATTCTATTGTATAAAACATTATATTGTATTGTGTTTTATTGATAATATCATATTCTATTGTATTCTATTGTATTATACATTATTTTGTATTCTATCTAAGGATTAAATTGTCTTTTTGGTGTCTATGGTCGATATAGATGCCAGAGCTTTGCAAACAAACGTCATATTGCGCGCTAGCTATATTGTACAATACATTATATTGTATTCTATTGTATAATATCATATTCTATTGTATTGTATTCTATTGTACAATACATTATATTGCATTGTATTATATTGTATAATACATTATAATTATATTGCATTGTATTCTATTGTATAATACATTATATTGTATTGTATTCTATTGTATAATATATTCCATTTTATTGTCTTCTATTGCATAATGCATTTGATTGTATTGTATTCTATTGTATAATACATTACATTATATTTTATTCTATTTAATAATATCATATTCTATTGTATTCTATTGTATAATACATTATATTGTATTCTATTGTATAATAATACATTATATTGTATTCTATTGTATAATAATACATTATATTGTATTCTATTGTATAATACATTATATTGCATTCAATTGCATAATACATTGTATTGTATTGTATTCTATTGTATAATACATCATATTGCATTCTATTGTAAAATATCTAATTATATCGTATTTTATTTACAATACATAATATTTTATATATTATTCTATTGTATTTTTGTATTGTATTCTATCTATTATAATACATTATATTGTATTGCATTCTATCAAATTGTCATTATTAGGACACAATTTTCATTGTTTTTCATTTGTTGATATTAGATAATTTTTCATACCGTGGGTACAATTTTAATCAGTTTTCAAACAGAATAGTGTACATGCTACAAGCGTTAATTCTTTAGATGATGAGAGATTGACAATTGACATAAAGTAAACAAATACGCCAACGTTCTGATACACCTACCTATCCACATAACAGCTGAGTCGGTAAATTGATAGTGTCTTGTACCGAATCCAATCGACATTCCAACGGTGACCCCGATCAGGGTTAGTATCACAAGGCCATTAGCCCTCAATATCATCCCACATCGGGAACGGCCTTTCTCTCGGTTGTCCATCGTGTAACTTAACGCATATTCTCTCTATATATATGCCGATAGCAGAATGCTAAGGAATATAGTGGACATGCGCACACTGATACACACTTGGGCACATATCTAACATGTGGAAAATAGTCTGCACACACGCAACACAAGCACAGTAGAGCGCATATGTACAGTGATCAATCGGATATATGTGTGTTTCGTAACACACTTAATGCACAAGTGTAGGAGTGGATCGATACAAAAAGGCCGCCTTTGTGTGTCGGCCTCAAACCAGCTGTTCCCGTGCTTGGGTCTCGTACAATTCTCTAAGATACATGTAGTAGTTGTAGCTGTGAGAACTCGTACCGGGGTTTCCATTTCACATGAGATGGGAAAATAATACACCAACCATTATCAGCCATACCAGCAAAAAGCCATTCTGCTAGAATCGCAGTGAACCTTAGCAAAATGTAAAGCCACAGCGTAACACATCCTATAAGACATTGCGAGTCAGTCAATATAGACATAACTTATTCAACACTACAAGGTGTTGTTATAGTGTATGCAAGATAAAACAATTGCAAAATAAATTATATACTAGCTTATAATAATCACTCTTGTTCGTCCTGATGGAGGCACCCGGTAAAATCCACGTGGTCAGGCAGTTGACCCCATAACTTTACACGTCCGATCGGGGAATCAACGCCGAGATGAAAGGCAAGTGTGTAATTCTCCCTGAATCTTAAGTATGTGACAGTGTTGGGTAGTATGTGACAGTATGGGGTAGTATGTGACAGTATAGGGTAGTATGTGACAGTATGGGGTAGTATATGACAGTATGGGGTAGTATATGACAGTATGGGGTAGTATATGACAGTATGGGATAGTATATGACAGTATGGGATAGTATATGACAGTATGGGGTAGTATATTACAGTATGGGGTAGTATATGACATTATGGGATAGTATATGACAGTATGGGGTAGTATATGACAGTATGGGGTAGTATATGACAGTATGGGGTAGTATATGACAGTATGGGGTAGTATGTGCCAGTATAGGGTAGTATATTACAGTATGGGGTAGTATATGACATTATGGGATAGTATATGACAGTATAGGGTAGTATATGACAGTATGGGGTAGTATATGACAGTATGTGGTAGTATATGACAGTATGGGGTAGTATATGACAGTATGGGGTAGTATATGATAGTATGGGGTAGTATGTGATAGTATGAGGTAGTATATGACAGTATAGGGTAGTATATGACAGTATGGGGTAGTATATGACAGTATATGGTAGTATGTGACAGTATGGGGTAGTATGTGACAGTATGGGGTAGTATGTGACAGTATAGGGTAGTATATGACAGTATGGGGTAGTATGTGATAGTATGAGGTAGTATATGACAGTATGGGGTAGTATGTGACAGTGTTGGGTAGTATGTGACAGTATGGGGTAGTATGTGACAGTATAGGGTAGTATATGACAGTATGGGGTAGTATATGACAGTATGGGATAGTATATGACAGTATGGGGTAGTATATGACAGTATAGGGTAGTATATGACAGTATGGGGTAATATATGACAGTATGGGGTAGTATATGACAGTATGGGGTAGTATATGACAGTATGGGGTAGTGTGTGACAGTATGTTGTAGTATGTGACAGTGTTGGGTAGTATGTGACAGTATGGTGTAGTATGTGACAGTATGTGGTAGTATATGATAGTATGGGGTAGTATGTGACAGTATGGGGTAGTATATGACAGTATGTTGTAGTATATGACAGTATGGGGTAGTATATGACAGTATGGGGTAGTATATGACAGTATGGGGTAGTATGTGACAGAATGGGGTGGTATATGACAGTATAGTGTAGTATATGACAGTATAGGGTAGTATATGACAGTATGGGGTAGTATATGACAGTATGGGGTAGTATATGACAGTATGGGGTAGTATATGACAGTATGGGGTAGTATATGATAGTATGGGGTAGTATATGATAGTATGGGGTAGTGTATGACAGTATAGGGTAGTATATGACAGTATGGGGGAGTATGTGACAGTATGGGGTAGTGTATGACAGTATGGGGTAGTATATGACAGTATGGGGTAGTATATAACAGTATGTTGTAGTATGTGACAGTATGGGGTAATATATGACAGTGTTGGGTAGTATGTGACAGTATGTGGCAGTATGTGACAGTGTTGGGTAGTGTGTGACAGTATGGTGTAGGATATGACAGTGTTGGGTAGTATGTGACAGTATGGGGTAGTATATGACTGTGTGGGGTAGTATATGGCAGTATAGGGTATTATATGACAGTATGGGGCAGTATTTGACAGTGTTGCGTAGTGTGTGACAGTATGTGGCAGTATGTGACAGTGTTGGGTAGTATGTGACAGTATGTGGCAGTATGTGACAGTGTTGGGTAGTGTGTGACAGTATGGTGTAGGATATGACAGTGTTGCGTAGTGTGTGACAGTATGTGGCAGTATGTGACAGTGTTTGGTAGTGTGTGACAGTATGGGGTAGTATATGACTGTGTGGGGTAGTATATGACAGTATGGGGTAGTGTGTGACAGTATGGTGTATTATGTGACAGTATGGGGTAGTATATGACAATATAGGGTAGTATATGACAGTATGTGGTAGTATGAGACAGTGTTGGGTAGTGTGTGAGACTAAGGGATAATATGAAAAGAAAAAACGTGATTATTAACACAGACGACCATGTTCACATCTTTGATCGCAGTGGAATTTGCCACTCCGCCATTAAATGACATTCCTTCCATAGAGGCGTTGCTACATTGTTGCTACCAAGCTATAGGTAATGGAAGACATGATTAATGTAGATTTTTACTTTGCGTCTAAACTTTAAACCATGCACTATTTTGAAGCATCCTTTGAAAATGTCAATTACTACTAAGATTCATAAATAAACAAGTGACATTTAAACCTTTAATGATCACTGCAAAATTGGAATTTTTAAATACTTTCCTATCAGAAGGTTTCACATACATTTACTTCCCACTCTCTAACCGTAATACTGTTTGCCCCATTAAATGGTTTACCTAACATATCATTTCATATTCCAAGTTCGACCTTGATGTGTTATGCGACTGGGGCTATGCGTAGTTATTTTTTGCCTTCCAAAGTTTCCTGTGCATAATCTCCAAAGCCTCATCAATCTTTTATCTGTCGCGTATTTCCTCAATACGACCTTGCACTTCACAATAGTTACAAGAATTCTCCAATAACCATTCCCCAGTTGCGATTTATTTGATCCTAAGAAATACAATTATAGCACAATCATGGAGATGTAGCCTTTCTGAGACATTTAAATGATTAGTTATCTGAGTTACCACATCTGAAACATGGTGTAAGAGTATTGTCCGCAAAGATTCTAACCTAAAATTGACCGAATATCCACATTTTGACGTACCTTGTGCAGTTTTAAATGTTTGTTTCTCTAACTGTTCATCCTTCTACAGATCCATTGAGTATCTCTCCGAATTGAGACATGAAAGCACTGATAAAACTATCAGATATTGCGAAGGGAGCGTTCTTGATGGTCAAATCTGTCATGATTTTTTCAACCTAAAATAGTGCCATTGTTTATTTAAGAATTCCCAGGTCTTCAATAAGCAAATCGTTTTGAAGTCATCATCTGCTAAGAATATAATGCATAATCTTAGTTATCGGTGTATATATACTAAGTGTACCTTACTTGTCTGTGTAAATTACTTTGTCCGACCCCTTAAGGACCTTCTCGTTGTTAATCTACCGTAAGAATGTTGGTCTCTGTAGAAGGTTGGAGGATCACAGCAGTAGACTAAATAATTCCGTTTCCGACTAATTGATAATGTTTGCAACAAGCTGGAAGTCGAATAGCGGCCTAGATTGCCAATATTAACAGAAAAAAGTCAACTATTAATAATCAGGGACAGCAAGTCTTTTTCAATTAATTTCAATATTGATGTTAGTACACCGTATATGAATGCACTGTGATACAAACTATCTTTATAAAATATGTTATGCAAATATCAGCTTTAAAACCTATAGAACTAAATACGAAATATATTTTTACCCTCAGTATGGAAATTATGATATCTGAAAACCTATTCAGGGATGGACTTTAAGTTTACCGAAATATTTGTTAAACTTTTAATGATAATGCTAATAATTTGACAGATGCATTGTATACATGCTCCGTGACATGGCACATATTCTCAGCGGTACAATATCTCAACTACAATATATCATAAAGAAAGCTTTAATAATTCAACAACACAAAAGATAGTACTTATGAGTTTTTAATTACAACACAAACGACAAATTCCACATATATTTAAGCAAAAATCCAGCTTTCTTGTAATAATATATATAATGTATATTATTATCATAATTTGATGGTCGGGATCTGCGTATTAATTTTACACATGCACCTTATCCCTGAGTAATTCATATATAAAAATAAAAGAAATAATATCTAACTCCTTATTGTTATACAACAAAAATTATATAAATGGAAATATGGTTTGATATTACAATAAGCAAAGCAAAGGACGAAACGCATTTTTTCGAAAGACACTTTCCTGTTTTGTGAATATGCTACTTACTTTATCTATATACATATATGTACATGATTCACGTACATGTAATGGCTCATTATATTGATCACAATTCTTTAGGTTCCATTGTATGTTGTATGTAAATATTACAGACCGTCTCGTAGTCAATAACAGTTATTGTGTTATTTGTAAACATCATCAGAAATTTAAGCCTCACCATATTCGTTCAGGAATTATTTATGTATTACAACATTTTCAAAACAAAACAGCCGCACACTGTCAATATTACTGTGAAAATTAATGTATAATGCATTACAATTTTTTCTGATATATTTATCTTTAACACAAAGAGTGGTCGAAAAATGTGTTTTCAGACTACCGAGAATACCTGCTTTCTTCGGCAATCAAATAGTGCAAATGGCAGCCGTTCGCTATTACAAATATAAGTATAATCATTTTCATTGGACTTCAAACTAAAACAAACTGCATTAAATAAACATTTTGGGTACCAATTTGGGTCCTACAGTCTAACGCCTGGTTGTCAATTCACCCTTAAAATTCCCACACACTTTCAGAACAAGTGTGAAATTAATGTGCCGCAGGAAGATTTGTTAAGTTATCCAAACGGAACAATTTATCTTAAGACCAGTATTTCCTCAAAATGAACAGACCAAGTTGATACATTCAAAAATACCAAAAATATATTGTAAGGTAAAAAAACAAAATATATAATACACACAATAATTGTAACAACATGAAGAAAATATGTGATAAAATAAAAAAAAAACAACAACACAAAAAACTTTCTTACGGTAGCAATTATAACATTAAGACATTTGTTGTGATATCGTATACATGTACTTATTTATCACATAACTTAACCGTAAATAATAATTCTATCCAACATTATTTATCGTTCATTGTGCCAGTCGCCGTTCGATGTAATGGCGGCAATATAATTTACCAATGTTGTTAATAAACAGCCAAGCTACTGACTTTATAGGTGAATATATCTAAAACTGATACATCTTCATTCAGTTGTTGCGGAGCGTACGTTGATAATATTAACAGTATTTTGTTAACTGCCCATGGCTCATTGTGTATATGTGAAGTAGTCCCGAGGAAACAATACCCGTCGCGATGCACATGGGTCTTCCGGCTATACATTTGTATCTTTTCCCGTTTCGTTGACGTTGGTGGAAGGTGGTTCCTCGTTATTTTCTGCGGGGTTCTCTCCTTCAGTGCGTAACGGTTGATGTACAACTGGAAGCCTGGTTGCTCTTTCAAGGTTTACATCAACGAAAGGGTCATTTACAGTGGATGACTGATATTTTTTATCGCCTTTATCTGTTTCAATCTCAATGGCGAGCGTTAAATTTTCGTTACATACTTCAGGGATTTCTTCTTCAGTACCTGTCAGTTGTTGAATGACTGAAAGCCTGGATTGTCTTTCAAGATTTTCTTTAACGGAAGGGTCGTTTGATGTGGATGACTGATATCTTTTATCAAATCTATCCTCTTCTTTCATGCTGGCGGAAGTTGAGTCTTCGTTACCTCCTTGAGGGATTTCTTCGGATTGTTGTATAACTGTGAGTCTGGATTGCCTCTCCTGCATTTCTTGGGAATCAGCGGAAGGATACGTCTTGTATTTTACATCTTCTGAGCGATTTTGCTTCTGTTTACTTTTGATCTCTGGGGACACTTTTGCACTCTTCACTTGCGTGCTTTTTCTGGGATAGATTCGACCTGGAAGAGGCACTGTGAGAGCAGACGTCATATGAGCGTTATCATATTGTGTCAGCTCTCCTGGCATTGTGTTATCGGTAATGACGTCATCCTCGTCGGGTATTGATAACGCCTCCATTGCTTGGCAACTATCATTTTGTTTTCCAAGCAACCAGTAGGTCTGCATTTCTCCTTTCCCCTTAAAAATAAATAACCAATTCAATAAAAGTAGTTTTAAATACATTTCCATCATTACCTAAAATCAACTCGATTCAATTTCAAAAGTCTTCCTTCTTAAAATCTTCTTTAAAGAGCAACAACACAATGATATGCATTATTATGCATAGATGGATTTGTTTAGAACGATATCACGTATTCCCAGCTTCAGTTTTGAAGTTCCACTTCATTTTCGGCTAGTGTACTGGTTAGCCTAGACATCGACGGTGTTAAATCAGACCAAATCATTGATTCTGTCCTAAAATGATAATTTAATTTTGTTCTGCTCTGTGTACTCCAGAAGCAGGAATCAATTGAAAGTTAAATTAGAAACAAATCAAAATATATTTGAAAGTTTTCGAACACCTGATTATCGTTTCACAAAGGTGTTCGTATCATACGTCAAAATCCTAAGTTCTCCCGAGTCCCGTACACTGACTATGAACTTTTTTGTTCTATTCTCAACAACCGTATTATTGAGAGAAGATCAAATTTTCTGTAAAATTCCAGTATCATATTGTTTATCATGCAGTGAAACAAGCAGTATCAACGTAAATTTCACAGATTTTGCTCACTGCTCACAGATATACGTAATGCTCATAAAATAGACCAACTGTTGGCACAGTCTGCGAATATGCATACAATTGGTTGCATGACAATGAGTATTTTGCCCTTGTATCCCTCTTCAAAATTCAAAACTCGGTATCCACATCGGAACAATCGCTCACAAGGCATAGTCGATCTCTGATGCTAATTTGTGATGGATTACGGCGTCATTTTCTGTTCAAAAGGGCATGCTTGCGTACGATTTTAAATTGTTTTCGTAAGTTACGACAGGGTGGCTATGGCGCAAAGTTACGCAAGGTTTTTGCGTCACTTACGAGTTTTTGTGAAACGCTTAGTGATTCGTAAATCTGACTTACGCCAAATTCGTACGTTTCAAGAAGCTTTACGAAACGATACACTGCTCCATAAAAACACCCCTTATTTTTACATAAATAACCCTTCCATATATATGAAACCATATAAATCCAAACAGGAATTCGATTTTTTATTAGCTTTTTTCCACAGATTCAACCTGAATTCAAGTCACATTTAGTTATATTGATTATTTCCTGGATACAAATGTAAATATGATGTAAATACATTTACTTAACATGTCGATCTGATATATACAAATGAATGGTGATAATATCCTTTGCTTGCTATAATGTCTGATTATATGATAATATTCTAAATTCCCATGGCAACCTCACTAATCAAACAAAAGGATTTAGAAGTGCAGCGATGTGTGAATATTGGTTCGATTATCTCATTTTTCAGACTCGAGGTCCCAACTTTCCCTCAAGTATTTAACATTTTTGGTCCCTAGCATCGCTGACGAGTTCTAGAAGAACGAAACAGAGCTGTATTATGTAGCTGTATATCCATAAATGGGCATATACTCTCGTATTATTTCCATATCAAACAATTAATTTACATAATGTCCTATTTATAGTCCCCAGAAAGTACAAAGAAAAGAGGCGCTAATATCAAGCATTTTAAAACTATATTTGCTAGGCTGAAGCGATAATTGTAAGATAATTTTCGACTACAGGTAACAACTCTCAGACCTATTATAGACAGGTGCCTAACATAAAAGGTAACCATTCAGTTGATTAGAATATTTTCAAAGCGTCACCAGTATCACTGCATGATAAGTTCTGAGACACCTACGACCCCTTAATCATGTTAAAAAAACAAAACAAAACAAAAACAAAAACAAGAACAAAACAAAAAAAACAAGAAAATTTTGATTGGTCCTAAATACTAGATAAAACTTGTTTAAATGTAGACAGTAAGATACGTGTATATTGATTTAAAAAACCCATTCTGAATCGAAATCAAGAATGTAAAGAAGTAAAAATATATAACATATAATAGAGTTTATGTGAGTAATCTTTTAAAAACAATATTGATGTAAGTTGATTAACAGTAACATGCAAAGTATCAGAAACAAAATCAGCTATGTAACGGTACCAGTAGTTATATATGTATTTTAATACCAACGAATGTATGCATTCCGGCAGTACATTTGATATTCAATATTGTTAGATTTTAAACGAAAGATAAGTGGGGAAATATCTTACTTCAAGGTTTTGAAATAAGTCATAAGTGACTATTACAGATTTATCTATGTATGTATCTATAGTGAACAATTCGATAAAATATACCAGATGTATAATTCCGGAATATTCAAATAGATCAAAGGTAGATCTCATTGGAAAAAAAAATCAGAGTATACGAAAAACATCATTGTCTAAGCATTGTCGTATAAACGTGGGTAATATTAAATGTGACACATTTATTGCACGGCACTGTACGATAAATTCTATCTTTGCTATCTTCTTACAACAAACTCACCTTAATGTAGATATTGCCTCGTTGCCTCATTATGTAGAAGCCATACTTCGACAGTCGACCGTAAGTCGAATGGCTTATTTGAATCATGTTGGCTGCAGATACAAATATCACAGTTCATATTATAGGGTTACTAATTGATAAGATTGGCGGAATACACATAAGGTAAAAATTGGCATGCAACGTTATAGAGTGTTATTGGCAATCAACACGGTAGATATATCCATTTTGTTTTCATGTTCATAAAAGTGAAAATATAACCTGCTCTCTTTAGCATTATATGTGTATATTAACTGATAGAAATCACGTGACATATTCAGGATTCGTAAGGAACAACGGTTCTCCCATATCTGAATATAATGCTTCTGTAATATGTACAAGGGCTGATTGATATGTTGTGAGCCTCATATTGAAGGATTTGAATTTTGCCGGACATATTGTATCATTTTTCAGTATAATCCCCTTCAGTATCATGGCCTCAATGCCACTTTTATAGAACTCCTTTTCTTGGCTGTTCAGAAAGTCATCCGTATCGGACTGAATTTGTTCACTTTGAAAAAGACACTTGCCTTGCTTACTTTAGAGTGCTACCTCGTCGATATAAACTAACCAAATGAGACCAGTCATTGGGTACACGGCCCTTTATAGTCAGAGAATAGTAGGACTTAAAACGAAAATCCTTGAGTACCCCTTCAATACGAGGATCACAGCATATCAATCAGCCCCTGTACGATGCTAATCAGAGGTTAACACGGATAATTATTCTGAACTCATTATACGCGATCTCTGAATTAAATGAAGATCATCCATTAAAGTCATACCATGCACAATACCTTGATTATTTTTATATCATAGGTTCCATCAAACTTGTGCATCATCAAACTTTGTGTGATAACTAGATTATCCTGATGAAAGGCTAGCAGTGTGCATTTTAATATGTTATTTATATATACATTGTACATACGTTTTCCATAAGACTTCATTCTTGAGGCTGTGTTGATAGTGTCGCCAAATAGGCAATATCGTGGCATTAGAAGGCCAACTACACCAGCCATGCATGGTCCTGTAAAAAAATAATATATATATATAAATCATGTGTATTTGTAATAGTTGAAAACTATTTTAGAATATGGAGAACGAAATATTTTTTTCAACTTTGCATGTATCTGTATTTGTTATAGTTGACAACTATTTTAAGATGTAGGCAACGAACTAATTTATCAACTTTATAAATATTTGCAATACTAGATAACTAAATATAAACAACGGATTGATAAATATAAACAACGGATTGATATATATGCATTATCTTCAATAATAAACAACTCTCAACATAGCTCACGAAATAATATAAATACAGTATGTGTATCTGTAATAGCTGACAACTATTAATATACCAACGGAGTAATATATACAGTATCTGCATCTATAATAATTGAGCTATATCAATATAAACAACGGAGTAACATATCAACATTATCTGTATCTATAATGATTGAGAATTATTAATATAAGCAACGGAGTAATATATTAACATTATTTGTATCTGTAATAGTTAACTCACTACATCACTAGACCAAACGATTAAGGATGCTACTAACAGTGGAAGTAGATATTACCAATGATATCGTCATATACACGCATCCTATTCAAAATGATAATAATTGACGTCCTTTAAAATCATGTATTCAAATGATCATCACATGTTTTCATAACAATTCGACATTTTCATTACCTGATATCTGCTCAACGAAATATGTTTAACATTTTTTTAATGAAATTAGATAGCTTCGTTTAAACGACAACAGCAATTCAGTAACTTCCATAGAAATCGACATCTTCTTCCTAAGCCAGAAATCAATTCTGACGTTAAATATTAACATTGATGTGTAGTCATGAATTGTGTCTCCGTTTGATTAAGTCCTCGGCATGTTGATTTTTGAAAACTTTAAACTCTGAGTGAGGTGATAAAAAGTATCTTGAATTTCTTTTCATCCTCGTCCGGAAGTTTTAATTTTTGTTCGCCAAGTCTGACAAAGAATAAAAACATCTAAGGCTTGTTTCATAAAATTTCATAACGAATGAAATGACAGTTAGGATCATATACATACAATGTATGTTACAATGTCCTTTTTGACAAAATACCAAATAGTATAAAGTTTTCAAAACTTCTGAATACTAGCAGTAAGTGATCCCATGCAGCTATATACAAAATTACATACTTTGTTTTGGTTTTATTTGTGCTTTTTGTTTTGTTTTTGCTTTTTGTTTGTTTTGTTGCAGTGGAAACTTTTAATGTTGTGAATAAGTTTTTAACACATTGTTTATTTTCAAAGAGAAGTTGATGCATATTATTGAAATTATAGAAGTAGCAGGACATTTACCGGTATTCACTCCGAATCGCAGTTTTATGGCCCGGTCTCCTGACAGTATGAAAGGCTTGGTAATTATCATAGCGCGGAGAACAAGAGCTAGATTAGCAATCTCTACTGCATGGCGATCCCTGTTCCGTTTTGGTATTCCTGGAATTCGAAGTTCAAACCAGGTAAACATGGTAACACATTTCTTCGAGGAATGATATAAAATACATGTATACACAAGATATTAGCGCCTTTTAGAACAAAAAGTTAAACATAGTACAGGTAGACCTCAAATAAAAAAACACTACTTTTCTGTCCCTCTAATGATGCTTATAACCTAGAGTGTTGATACTTATGAGGCGATCGAAAGCTCAAAAAACGATCAAGAGAAAGTCTAAATGTGAATTGGAGATGCAAAAGACCCATAATTCAATATGATTTTACAATTCATTTATCACGTATGTTTGAATGACACTCATAACGATATAATACCCATTGATAAACATTGCAATCAAAGCAACCATACGTAAGACAAAAACACACGTACATGTATTAGATAGAAAACAACAACTCAAAATCAATAAAACCAGGGAAAATATACCAACAAAAAATATGGACAGAGGCCCTTGAAAAGAAAAAGATAATACTGTTAAGTTATTAAATTTTACTGGGGTAATATTTCGCGGTTGTCCTTGTCACACCTGGTTTGCTAGTATCAAATCGCGTGTACACGCCTTCTAAATATTTCTATACATTTGTGTTTGGTTATAAATATTCACAGGGGATTTATCTTCGCGCTATAGTGAAATTAAATCCCCGCATAAATTACCAGCAATACCGTAAGACCAAATTAACTTTTGATTGAGTAACTCACCTGATGAAACCATGTAACAATCATTGATGGTCTCAACTTTATATACATCAAAACTATCTAGGCGCTCGTCAATATTCCTGTAGACAGCACTCAACAAATCCACGATTTCTATTGGAGAGCTGACCATCACAAGTCGGTTAAAGTCAAAAATATCGATGAAGAACACAGTAGCAGATTTAAAATATTCGGCATCAATATGCAGATTTTTCTTTAGTTTATCGGCGATCGGTTTAGGCACCATCTGATAGAGAAGCGAATCTGTCCTCCTCTTTTCTTTGGAGAGTTCTTTTGTCTTATGTACAAGTATGATGGCATAGTTTTGGATACTACTTGTAAGAGCTTCAGTAGATACTACAACGAATGGACAAATAAAGAAAACAATAACCAAGCACGTGATGCTGATTGTCATGCTTTCCGTGATCGACGCGAGATTAACGTTTATCTGAGCTAAAATACTTTCACCTAGCTTAACTTGTATATCAAGAAGTGCGTCCATATAAATCGTCATATTGTCAAACCATTTCTGTGCTTTTAGTACATTTGGATTAAGAACATTTTCTTCGGAGTTCTGTATTTCATATCGATACAGATTGACTGTCTTGGTGACATTGTAAGAGGCGCTGAAGTATCCTTCTTTGAACAGATTATCCACCTGATTAGAATACATATGTGCAGTGTAGTAGAAGGCTCGGAACTTGTGTACTCGTCGATTGTACAGTTCAAACGCGTCCTGACTGTTAAAGCCGCCCTTTACAAAAAAATAAGTCCCTAAAGCCCGTTCTACACCAGCATCTTGCTTTCCAATTGTGATTTTGGCGTAAGCGATTAGATCACGCCAGACACTGGCGAACGTGCCGCTACTGACGGTCTTTGTAAACCAGTACAGCATGGTATCAATAATGGCATTATAGAAATCTATTTCAAAGTAAATATCATACTGGTTTTTATTCACAAACTGTCTATGACGCGACAGGTGAGCCAGCAAAGTTTCCCTGGAGACAAATACGGGGTCGTCCCAACCCGACCAGGTCGAATCGTTTGGCCAGGTTGTCAAGGCGGTAAGGGCGTTGTCCGTTTCGATGTACTCGTCCAACAAGAATGTCCTGGTTTCTGGTCCCAGAGCACTAAGGTAGAGCACGCTCATGTCACGTTCCCGCTGCAGGTGATGGATTAGCTGTCCTACTTCCATTGTAAACATTAGCTGACGCATGTTCTAGAAAACAAACACGAGTTCATAGTTTAGCATGTAACCCTACCTGATTTACAGTATCTGTATGCTAATTTATAGGATAACCATTTTGATTTTCATTATGAAATGAATTAGAGACAAAAGGACCTGTGATACCAGCAGGTGAGGAATTGTGAAGATCATCTACCTCTACTTAATTACATAGATAAATAGATATATATAATCATGTTATTTGCCCCAACGAATAACAATATATTTATATATTTTTTTCATTTAGAAAAGTGACATTTTAACGGCTAGGTTTTAGTGCAATAAACGACATCACCACTTTCTGTACAGTACACAACAAAATGCTTAGTATTACTCAAAAGAAATACCACATAGCAGCACCTTAATACATAAAAAAACAATTATTACTAAATTCAGCACTATACACTCAAATGAATGATTGCAGAATAGATTAAATAATGCATACGAGCTAAACGGATGTTTCAAGCTGAATATATACTGTAAATGAACGTATTTTGGCGGTGATCCTAATTTTATCTCTTTTAAACTGTGATTTAGCTAATAACACATTTTTACATGCTAAACAGTGAAATATCGAAAAGTATTAATTCTATAAAAGTCATATATTACACAAGTGGAAAAAAAAATATCACTTTTTCTTATATTTTTCAGAAGTGGAAAAATTCACTTTTTCTGATTCCAAACGACAATAGGAAAAATTGAGATTTGCATATAGCTCTGCCTCATGTTATATGACGTCATAATGTAAGATAGAATACATAACGTCACGAATTGTGAGCCGTTGACAGGGGACTGCAATGAAGTCTTGGAGAGATTGAGCTTCCTCGGTATATTTTGCTTTAAAATGTAATGAATAGAATAGCTAACAGTACATTCAATAGTAATACATATATTTCACTAGTGTGCCTAATATTTTGATATTTTTCACTCGTGCACTATATATACTATCTATATAGAAAAATCATGAGAGAGTGTCAATTCTTTATTACGTTAATTCGTTATATATTGCTAATTCGGGAAAATGCAGCGCCACAAAATGAGTACCTTAACATACGTAAACGACTTGTGTGCGCCAAAATGAGTGCTTTACCAGTTTTTGTCTGGAAACTGAGGTCATGTTTAGTGGAACTTACCTCTTCAGCAGTCGTCTTTTCAGTGATGGATTCAGTAAGGGTGAACACAGTGAAACCCCACAATAGTATGATTGGGGAAATGGTAAGACAGAGCATTCTGGTGAGCTGCAGTCTTTTCCCTGTGTCAGTGAGAATTCCCTGACGGCAGATATCTACGAAATAGAAAATGATGATCGGGTATCCGATGAAGAAGTACGGTAAGATGATACATATATCAATTAAATTATATTTCAACATCATTAAAAGTCACGAGATGTCATTAATACTTATTTTGATGTTTTGTATTTTTGCCGCCTTAATATCTATCAAATTTGTTTAAAAAAATCAAATATACACAGGCAAAATAACGTCATATCAATTTTAGGTCAAATCAACCTGCAGACATTTTACCTGTGTATTCTGTATCTATCAGTGTTCCTTCTTTGTAAACAGCAGGATTTATACTTTAATATAGAATACATAAAACGAATGCAAACAATTAATAAAAGAAAAGTGTACACAATGAAAGTACAAAAGAGAACTAAATGACAGTGTTCTTTACGTCTTCTTCTCAGCAAAATCAAAAGATTAAAAGAAAGCAATTTAAGACGATACAGAAATTTGTTTTCGTAGCCAACGTGAAGGAAGACTTCCATGCTGTTCACACTTACTTTTATTTCTACTTTGTACATCAGAGCTGCCAAATGACAATGTTGATGAAACATTGTTCACCGTTGAAGATGTCTGAAGATAAAGCAAGAATTATTATAATGTGTTAAACCGTGCGATATGCCATGTCTAATATAGATCTATGTCTGTATACGTATACTAGCTCCGAAATGACCAAACTTAATGATTGTAGGATGTTTTATTCCGAATTATATTAACATGATTGATATTGAAGAACTCGTTTATTCGGAACTATCTTTTTGATAAATTACATTTAAATTCTGGCTGGATAGCTATAGGTTATATGACTGTCTATAAGTAAGTATACATATACAATTTGTAATTGTATAAGACTCCGCCACATCTACGTAAATATGTGCATAGATGATTAACACGCACAAATGGAAATATATCAACAGTATTCTAAAAATCATCGCTTCCAAACAAAAAAATATCTACGTAATATAGAGGCACGATAGATTTGTTTACGATCCAATTGATTGATTGAGTTTAAATTGAAAAGATGCAAAGATAATTAAAACTCAAACTTTTGGAGTATTGAAATAGCGTAAATTATGTAACGTTTGTTAGCGTATACATATACAACAGCATATCTTTGTTTTTTTATCATATTTATTTTGTCGGAGACGTACCACCTTTAAATCTGTATCAGGCTATCGGATTTAATCACATATTTTTCGCCAGAATATTAAGTGACTGGGTTAATGATACATTAATTGATTAATAGGTAATAGTCCACCAGATATTACTCGTGTCAGAATCAAATGTGGATAAATTCATTCTCTTGTGAAGTGTTTTAAATAACATTTTACAAAAATATGATAACGTTTTAGTCCTCACTTCATGTATTAATGTATACATATACCAAAACTTGAACGGTACTTAACAATGCCGTATGTACCTTAGAGTATCATCGTGCAAAATACATTCCCAAAGTCAATATGAGTATTGCCATTTCAAACAATTAATCATGGTATGAATGGATATCTACACTGTCTAGAAAGTGTAAATTCGTATTTCTGATCAAGACTGAAACTCCCAGTCCAGTAGTGGAATTATTAAAATTAATTCAACTAAAATTATTACAACAAATATCGGTAATGAAAGTAGGTAATATATGGATATAAAACTTGCACCTCTTGCATAAACATTGTATTTCGCATATTCAACAATGTCGCTTTTCTTCTTCAAATTAAGAAAAGCATTTCTATATTTTAGAATTAGTTTCTTATTTAAGATATTGTATTTTAGTGGTATCAAGATTAATTTTTCATTAACTGGAACTGAAATGAAGCAAAAAAAAAACAAACAACAACAAAAAAAACAACAACAACAACCTACCTTTGCCATGCCGAGTACCGTGATCCTTTATTCCTGACTATTAACGCTTTGTCTCTCCCTGTCTCGAATGTTCGCATAACCCTGGCTACTTATCGTCCCATTATCTTCTACTTATACAACTCATACCGAGACAATCCTATGATTAATTAGCAGTGGTGGTCATGGCAACATCCATAATACTAGGATGATACTCCAATCGCCCCCTCTAGACTATTCATTTACTCTTGGGTACACATATGTTACTTGGTAATTAAGCCATGTATGTTAACTTAAATAACAAATTTTGATATCTGCTTAGTATCTTGTGAAACGTTATATAAAGAATTACGCTAAAGGCTGAAAAACTGTAGACCAAGACTGTTCAATATGAAATATTTGAGTGTACATTCTTTTGCTTTCAAATTAAGAATTCTTTCGATCAATAAAAGGAGAACAAAGATTCAATATTTATTATTTCTACTGTAGCTTATTAAATTTGCGATTTTCTTTTCGAATTTAAATTAATTATGTTATGAAATTAATGAAGTTATGAGCTTTAAACATTTAAAATAAGACTGAATTGATGTATTGGAGTTAACATGACTAGCGGAAGCACCAGTATATGATATGTGACTACATGGCAGATGCAGGTAACACAATGCTACACATGATGGCTATACAGAAACATGTGACACTCCAATGTTGGAATGTATAATTGCTTTATTCAACACTAGGACGTACAATTAGTGCTGGAACACGCTATAATGCGTCAAATTTACAGTGAAAATTATAGTTAAATGGCCTATAACTACGTCAACCAGAAACTGCGTAAATCATTGGCTTTCTATTATTCACAGTGCCATGCGGAGAACTCAATCTGTTTGCTGGCAGGAATTGTTGTATTTTGTTTTATATTTTCGTTTTTTCATCAACGGAGAAACTATGCAAGGCTCCATATGACCAACTCTGGATGTCCAAAGACTTCCATTCGAGGCAATACATTCATTATACATTACTGTCATGTATAAGTAATACACTGCACCGTGTATGGGAAATCTTATTTTAAATTGACGGCAAATAATATAAAATCGCATCACAGGAATATGTTCAGTTTACATTTTGTAGAATACTCCTAAGCTTCTGCTTAATAAAATGTAGCTAAGCATACATAAGCATTTTCATTTTCATGTGGTCATAACTTTATCTATAACTTTTGGGTTCTGTTCATAATCAACGCGATGGGATATTTTCATAATGATAAGCCATTCCGGTGTATTTATATATATCTAATCATTTAAACAAATAAAGAATAATGTTTTCTTTATTTTTCATATGTGCTGAAAATGATGTATTTTGTCGCGCCATAGTGTCAAATAGTTGTGATCCCGGTCATAGTGACAGTGAACAACTCAATCAAATTCATCTTTAACACATAATTCGAAAATAATTATCCAAAATATTTATCTTATATTTGTTATTACGGTTGAAACTGTTATGCCTACATTCGTTACTTTAACCGCACATTCTGGTGACGTCTGGCAATCACCCTTTTCACAAATGGCGCTAATGGTTAAAATCAGGCGATAATCACGGTTTTGTTGACTTATAGCATATCCGTCGGTCGGAAATCACGATGCATACTACAATAATGTTGAAATCGAAGGAATGCTACCATCAAGAAATGGAAAAATCACAGTAGTGGAATGTTAGTAGCCAGTAGTCTCATCAGTGATATGTCAACACTAGTGTTCAGTAAATTGAAAGGCTTGTATGTCGCGAATAAAGAGGAATGTGTAATGTCTTCATTTTAAACTTGAAATTTGAATACAGTGCTCATGGTTTAGTAAATTCGTCCTATCAGGTCAACAAATTAATTTTCACTTTTTGCGTATTTCTTGCTTTACTCTCTTCCGATATACCTGGTCTTACATTTCGTCTTCTGTCTGAATTGTCTCTATGTAATTACTATTTTGTTTATAATTCGCGACTTTGATATTGAATTATCCTTTATATTTTACATGCCGGTATCCTTTTCTCGTTCTTCTGTGATCCTTATAATAAAATATTTCGAAATAAGCAAGTACACAACAGAGTCATGTTGTGGGGAACAATGAAGTGGAAAACATGGATATTTAAGTTGTCCTCAATAGGCTATCAATATATATATATATATATAAACCACCTTCCTTTTCAAATGTTCATTGAATAGGTGCAGTGTTGCATACCATCATAATTAAACAATATGTCTTTCTTGATATGCTTATTATAGTTAACAACAAGCGTATTATATACCGTTCGTCACAAAAATGCAAAATATGACATCCAATGTATAGAAATATATCTAATAGCACAAATAATGACAAACATTACAGCGTCCTAGAAATGCTTATGAAGTACTGAATGTTACTTACAAGTTACAGAGGCTGAGTATGCTAAAAATGTGATGTCATTAGTTAGTTATCTGTTAGATTCTAATGTGTAATAGTAATAATAAATCAAACGTTTTGGGTTGGCAATAGCGTAAACGTGGCATAAACATATGCAACAGCCTATTCTTATTTTCAGTCAACCATAATTAAACCAAGCACTAGTTAATTAAATCTCTGACTTAATGGTCAACTATATAATGTCGAATTATGAATATCAAACTCCATAATACATTATGCAGGTTTGGAAGGATGTATGTTAGCGTATGTATATTAAGGTTGTTTGAAAGATATTTTGATATATTTTGGGAGATGAAGTCCCTTAAAGAAGTATATACAAATACACTAGCTAATAACATCTCTAATTTAGTAATAAACTGTATATGTTAAATTATGAATTGAAACTGCAACATTCATCTGTTTAAATCAGTCTAAATAAACCGAAAATTGAAATAGTAGAGTTGGTAACGTTTGAACGTTAGAATAGCCCAACTAGAAGATGATCCCCTTGATAAGACACACTCATATATCCTATTATGTTGAGGTGAATTACGACATTAGATCAACTCCGAGCAGTATGTTAATGACCGATGCGAAGAGGAGTTTATCTAATATGCAAGCTAAAGAGGATTTCATTTCAATATAACACCGATGGAATTAAGTATAGGTCTATATACCATGTAAGTCAAATCCTTATCGCCTTTCCTCGTGTCAGCTTCAGACGGATTTCATTTAGTATGTTGTTTTGATAGAGACATTGACAGACGTTGGATGTTCATTACGAAATATTGACCATTCTGATGGTCTGGTTTGCATTGTTTAACGTCCTATCAACAGCTATAATCAGTTTAGGACGGTCGCCCTTGTGTTGCTAGATACATGCATGTGATGAGTGTGTTTTGTGAGGCTGCAGTATATGAGTGTTTGTGTCCTTGTGATAGTGCTAAACTGATGCCGAATTCATAGTGTTATCTGACACCCCAAACGGTCACATTATACAGACAACGGGCGAACCAGCCATCCCACTCCCGAAATGCTGTGCGCTAGGCAGAAGTAGAAAACTACAATATTAAAGATTCTAGTATGTCTCGGCCAGGGGACAGAAAATAAAGCCTTCCTCTCACAGGCGAATATTCAACTAAAGGTCAAATGCTAGGCAGTGTCAAGGGAGACATTAGGGAGAAGAAAATTGCTAGAAAGAAAAGAAACGATAAGATCCTAAATTTAGTCGCCTCGTCCGATCATGCCATGGGTGCAGCAGGTACAACTCTCCCGCCTTCATTGACCTCAATCAGTACAGCTCTCGTTCAATGAACTATTCGAAGTGATAAGTCATATAATGAAACGATGAACAATGCAATTGTTTCGTGGTATATCATTATATAACGTATCCTGATAAGGTAAACAATGAAACAGATAAGATATGATCCTGTCTTTCAGAAAGGTCAGGAACTGAGGGGATAACGCTTTAAACTTTAAATTGATTTGACTTGAGCTCAAAAAAATGATGTTTTTAGCCCATTGCGTTATGTTCACCCTTACCATTGTGAATGCTGCACATGCAGGTTTGTAGTTTTGCTACCGTTGTATATTTAAACATGTCTGGCTTAATATATTTCAATAGTGCTGTCTTCAGCGTGACATAGCATATGTACAAATGTACAATAGTTTATGTTTGAACACTTTAAAGACTATACAAATTTTGACATTTTATAGATATGAAAATATTTTTGTTGTTTTCAAGATATATTGGGGATTGGAGGAAGAAATCAAGAAGATTTCCTCATAAACTCAGTTCAACTAGAAATTCTTACCAAGGTCATTGTGTGATAAGCAGTCACGAACTTACTAACGCTATTTAAAGACCGGAATAGGAATTTCCCTCGGCTTGTCATTTTTCACATGCCATGTAATGTCATTGTTCTTTTTATTATCCAACTTATTTCTATTTTTATCTATTACTAAACCTATGTTTAAAACGATATTCATAATTCTTATTTACACACATTGGAGATAACAATTATTTGTCAATTATTCAGCATCAGTAAATATTACTAATTCATATTTGAATTTAATGAACGTGTCCTTAGCTAAATGGTTTATGATTAATATAATGATATGCTTTGATTCTCTTTGTTTGCGTAAGTCACGTGTAAATTCGTATGAATCAGAATATGACCTTGTATGTTTCAATTAGATTTTCAAATATCAAAATTGATTATTAAATTGAGGTAGAATAGAATTATCTCGTTTGTGCACATCATCTTTGTCATTATTTGAGGCTGGTTGTAATACTTCAAAATAATATAATTTCCACATGTGCGTCTTCCTTTCATTATCTTTATGATATTAAATAATATTTATATATTATTTATCTCTATTGGTTTACAAACTACTGTGTCCTGTTTTTGAGTCACAGATAATTCCCCATGATTATAACTAATATATCTAACAAGAAAACTACCTAAATGCTTCCAGCAGCTTTAAAAAAAAAAAAACAATAAATTCATCTGAGTCAGGATTTTATTATTTTTCACACTGCAAAGTGTTTTTGATGACTTAGGATAAATTAACGACCTTCTATTCAGCGATGTTCAGCTTCGATTTCGAAATTTCAAAACTAATGAGGACGGTAAAATTCTACTTTAGTGTCAGATTATCTATTAAGCCCCCAAATCTTATTAGTTGATATATCGAGCTACATAGCAAATTATATAATTTTGTGTTTATTTAAGTTATAATTGTAGTTCTTGTATTTGTCCATCACAGTTAACTGAGAACACGTGCATTTCCTTTCTATATTTTAACACTGTATGTCTACTTTCCTTCTGTATACCCGTAACATCACCGACTAGTCCTAGAAGGACGAAATAACGTGTGATGCAATTCTGTAATCATTTTTCGGCTTTGTACAGGATATTTACTACATGTATTTATGTACATGAATGTACAAAATAACCATGCCGTTATGGTCACAAGTGTCTATAGCAGGTAGTGCGAGCGCTTGTTTGACCATATTTTACTTTATCAAAGCATAAACGTCGATTCTCTTTTGACCTTGAAATGCAAATGGCTGCTGTCAATTATACAACACATTTTTTTGCATAAATGGAGGCATTTCAATCTTCAAAAACGCACTTATCAGACACTATAAAGAACTCTTATCATAGCAAGTGGCCCGCATTTTGGAAAAATAGTTCAACAGCAGAGTTTGAGGTAAAATATTCAGATTTCTGAAAATATACCCAAACTCCACTATATAACTATTTGTCTCGAAAACATTCCTCTTACTGGGCCCATATATGCTAATAGTATTTAATATTGGCATTTTTATTAAAATGCCTCCCTATCTTTCATATTTGTGCAATCTAATTTACAGGCGTCATTTGCATTTCAAAGTCAAAAGAGAATCGACGTTTATAAAGTAAAATCTGGTCAAACAAGCGCTCGCACTACCTGCTATAGACACTTGTGACCACAACGGTATGGTTATTTTGTGCAATATGACTGATCAACATGAGCTTTATTTGTTCTCTTGAAACATACTTTTTATGTCTGTTTTGCCGAAATTAACAGGTAGTTTAACAAATTAAATGTCAAAATCAAGACCCATGGATAGTCATGATACATATTAGTAACTGGTCAAGTTACATCTGTTCAATTGCAACAGAATAGTGATTTTTAATCTGTATGAATATATCACATGATTTACTATTTATATGAACCTTAAGACCAGCAAACATTTTGTTTTGTCTAGTGAACAATGAGAGGCATTTGCATCAATTTGGGGAAGGAGACATATGTACTCACAGTCTGGGCATCATGAAGGTGACATAGTGTTTTTTAATTAAAAGTTTACTGTTAATTATGAAATGTATGAACAGAATCTACAGAACAATTGGTTCAGATGAATGCTTCAGATATCTATTTATCGAATATAATAAAAGAATCACCACTCCGCGAAACTATCACTATAACATTATGAAGGAAATAAAAAGCGTTTGCCTGATGAAAGTAAAAGAGGCTAGTACCCGGAATGATGCGTTAATTTATCCAATACTCTTTTATTATATACCGAAGTCCATTCACGTAGATAACCTTTTTGTTTTACAGGCACATCGAGATGTAGTAAAACACAACACACCTGCTCGAACCACAGATGTATACCCTTATTATCGGTGTGTAATGGCCGAAATGACTGTGGTGACCACAGTGATGAGTATCATTGTCCTTCATCTTACACAGGTGAGTGACGAGGGTCTGTGTCAGGTAGACAATACAGGTGAGTGACGAGAGTCGCTGTCCTGTAGTCAATACAGTGTGTGACGTTCATCGCTGTCCTGTAGTCAATACAGGTGAGTGACGAGGGTCGCTGTCCTGTAGTCAATACAGGTGAGTGACGAGGGTCGCTGTTCTGTAGTCAATACAGGTAAGTGACGTTGATCGCTGTCCTGTAGTCAATACAGGTGAGTGACGACGGTTACTGTCCTGTTGTCAATACAGGTGAGTGACGAGGGTCGCTGTCCTGTAGTCAATACAGGTGAGTGACGAGGGTCGCTGTCATGTAGTCAATACAGGTGGGTGACGTTCATCGCTGTCCTGTAGTCAATACAGGTGAGTGACGACGGTCCCTGTCCTGTAGTCAATACAGGTGAGTGACGAGGGTCACTGTCCTGTAGTCAATACAGGTGATTGACGAGGGTCACTGTCCTGTAGTCAATACAGGTGAGTGACGAGGGTCGCTGTCCTGTAGTCAATACAGGTGAGTGACGAGGGTCACTGTCCTGTAGTCAATACAGGTGAGTGATGCTGATCGCTGTCCTATAGTCAATACAGGTGAGTGACGAGGGTCGCTGTCCTGTAGTCAATACAGTGTGTGACGTTCATCGCTGTCCTGTAGTCAATACAGATGAGTGATGTTGATCACTGTCCTGTAGTCAATACAGGTGAGTGACGAGGGTCGCTGTCCTGTAGTCAATACAGGTGAGTGACGAGGGTCGCTGTCCTGTAGTCAATACAGGTGAGTGACGAGGGTCGCTGTCCTGTAGTCAATACAGTGTGTGACGTTCATCGCTCTCCTGTAGTCATTACAGGTGAGTGACGAGGGACGCTGTCCTGTAGTCATTACAGGTGAGTGACGAGGGTCGCTGTCCTGTAGTCAATACAGGTGGGTGACGTTGATCGCTGTCCTGTAGTAAATACAGGTGAGTGACGAGGGTCGCTGTCCTGTAGTCAATACAGGTGAGTGACGAGGGTCACTGTCCTGTAGTCAATACAGGTAAGTGACGTTGATCGCTGTCCTGTAGTCAATACAGGTGAGTGATGTTGATCGCTGTCCTGTAGTCAATACAGGTGAGGTGACGTTGATCGCTGTCCTGTAGTCAATACAGGTGAGTGACGAGGGTCGCTGTCCTGTAGTCAATACAGGGTGAGTGACGAGGGTCACTGTCCTGTAGTCAATACAGGTGAGTGACGAGGGTCACTGTCCTGTAGTCAATACAGGTGAGTGACGATATTCGCTGTCATGTACATGTAGCTACGACGGGTGAGTGAGCGGAATCTCTTCCATGTAACTAATGAGTTTGAGTTATCTGCTGTAGCTTTAAGAAAAATTACTACGCAGTACACCCAAAATGACTACGCAGTACACCCAAAATGACTACGCAGTACTATTTGTCAAAAATCAACGTAACACACCAAGGCGTGATATGTTTACTATATTGAATATTCTGAGCTGATAACATAATACTGGTTACTTTTACCGAACTTCTGTCAAACTGTTGAATGATTGCTAAATTTTAATGATTGCCAACAACATATACAGCAAATGGACTTACAACCAATACTTCAGGTATTAAAACGATATTATTTTTGCACAGGGATCTGTATACCCTTTCTTCAGTACATGTGTCACAACAAGTTGTGTATTCCCTTCTATCAACTATGTGACGGCAACAACGATTGTTTTGATTGGAGCGATGAAATGTTCTGTCACAAGACAAGTAAGTCTCGATCATTTTTGGAAGAAAACTGTTATTATTTTGGTTTAACAAAGTATGTTGCAAGACATCATCAAATGTTATTGTTAAAAGTGGTATTTGAAATATAAATGATGCAGGTATCAGTCATGTTATGGTTACATGTGAGGAAAGTACAGCCTGCAATACTTGTAGGTGATAGAGTTACACCCTGCAATGTTTTTAGGTGATAGAGTTACACCCTGTGATGTTATAAGTGACAGAGTTACACCCTGTCATGTTTATATGTGATAGAGTTACACCCTGTCATGTTTATAGGTGATAGAGTAACACCCTGCAATGTTTGTGTTTTTTAGGTGATAGATTAACACACTGTCATTTTTATAGGTGATAGATTGACACACTGTCATGTGTATAGGTGATAGAGTTACACTCTGTCATGTTTATATGTGATAGAGTAACACCCTGCAATGTTTTAGGTGATAGATTAACACACTGTCATGTTTATAGGTGATAGATTAACACCCTGTCATGTTTATAGGTGATATATTAACACACTGTCATGTTTATAGGTGATAGAGTAACACCCTGTCGTGTTTATAGGTGATAGAGTTACACCCTGTCATGTTTATAGGTGATAGAGTAACACCCTGCAATGTTTGTGTTTTTTAGGTGATAGATTAACACACTGTCATTTTTATAGGTGATAGATTGACACACTGTCATGTGTATAGGTGATAGAGTTACACCCTGTCATGTTTGTATGTGACAGAGTTACACCGTGTCATGTTTATAGGTGACAGAGT